>NW_011494898.1:4121093-4123558 GCF_000754665.1 Bison bison bison
CCCCATAGACAGCAGCCCACCAGGATCCCCCGTCCCTGGGATTCTCCAGGCAAGAACACTGGAGTGGGTTGCCATTTCCTTCTCCAATGCATGAAAGTGAAAAGTGAAAGTGATGTCGCTCAGTCATGTCTGACTCTTAGCAACCCCATGGACTGCAGCCTACCAGGCTCCTCCATCCATGGGATCTTCCAGGCAAGAGTACTGGAGTGGGTTGCCATTGCCTTCTCCAGTTAATTTGTTCTATGAATTGTCTATTCATATCTTTATTTTCTGGCATTAACCTCCCTTTGCAGCTTTTTCATTTTTTCTGTCATAAAAACCTATAGTTACCCAAACGGATTTTTTAATTGTCTCTAAATATGTCAAGGGTTGTAACATTGCTGTGCTTGTGTTTATGCTGTCAATCTTCCATAGACTTTCCTTCACTTCTCTCTCTCACACATTGACCTAAGTCCCTTTCACTATTAAGGGGATTCAATGGCACCCCACTCCAGTACTCTTGCCTGGAAAATCCCATGGATGGAGGAGCCTGGTGGGCTGCAGTCTATGGAGTCACTGAGAGTCGGACATGACTGAGCGACTTCACTTTTCACTTTCATGCATTGGAGAAGGAAATGGCAACCCATTCCAGTGTTCTTGCCTGGAGAATCCCAGGGACAGGGGAGCCTGGTGGGCTGCCGTCTCTAGGGTCGCACAGAGTCGGACTTGACTGAAGCGACTTAGCAGCAGCAGCAGCAGGAGCAGCAGCTGGTGGTTTAGCAATAAAGAATCCACCGGCAATACAGGAGACATGGGTTTGTTCCCTGGGTCAGGATAATCCCCTGGAGGAGGAAATGGCAACTCACTCCAGTACCCTTGCCTGGAGAACCTGTGGACATGCTACAGTCCATGGGGTCACAAAAAGTCATGCACGACTGAAGCAACTTAGCACATACACACTTTCACTATTAAAGGATGAACTAGAGGCCCACATCCTCTCTTAAACATTCCTGTGCTCACAAGCCTTGCTTTCCATGAATTTTCTGTATCATCCTCTTGGTGCTTAGTCTATACCACTCTCACTTGCTATTTATCATTTCATAAATATTCTGATTCCCTAGGAGAACTGGAAATTTCCTGTTTTTCCCCATAAACAACCTTGCAAAGTGAATTTCTGCTGTTTGGCTGGAGAAATGACAGGTCAAAGTAAAGACTGAAAAGTGAGTGAAGGTGTTAGTGGCTCAGTTGTGTCTGACTCTTTGAAACCCCGTGGACTATACGTAGGCCACCATGCTCCTCTGTCCATGGAATTCTCCAGGCAAGAATACTGGAGTAGGTAGCCATTCCCTTCTCCAGGAGATCTTCCCAACCCAGGGATAGAACCCACGTCTCCTGCATTGCGGGCAGATTCTCTACTGTTGGAGCCACCATGGAAGTCCATGGCTGATTCATGTTGACGTTTGACAGAAAACAATAAAATTCTGTAAAGCAATTATCCTTCAATTAAAAAATAAATTAATTAAAACATAAAGAGATTAAAGATAATACAGTCTAAGAGATGAGACAATAAAGGGTTCCTGGGACCTGGTGCATCATTTGCTTAGCAGGTTGTGCTGCTGCCTGTAGTGTCTGGAGCATGAGAATCATTGCAATTCTCATCAGATCAAATACTTCTTAGATATCTGCTACTCCAACTGTGCCACCCTGAATGGGCAACATGAGAGTACTTGATGCTGAAGTGGACCATTGGCACTTTCAGATGACTATGGGTCCTCTTATTAACATGGAATAGTTTCCATGAAACTCATGTAGATTAAAATATCAATATAGTTTCTCCAAAGAAGCAACTGCAATATTGAAAAGCTAAAGAGCAACATATGATATACATAGCATTAATTTTCAATCAACTTACTTGTCAAGTGCCAATGAAAATCATGAGTAACTCACTTCAGAGATGTGAATAATCAGGAAGATAAGCTATAAAGTTGCTGCTCTGTATATTAAACACTAAAAATACCATTCAAGACAGCTCATTTATGTGTTACAATACTTCACTCAGTAAGAGGAGTGGGGATATGCCGAACAACAATGAAATCTTTTAAGTCCAAGTTCTCCAAACAACTTGATTAGTTTTCCTTCTTTGATAATAATTATTCTTCTGGCTTAATAGCTGCTCTTCACATTCTTAAATATTCTAAGTATCCTTGAACCAGGTCAAGGATGATACAGGATTGCAAGCTCATGTCTGAAACTAAAGTAAAGATACGTTTTGGGTGAAACAATGGTTTTTATTTGCATAAAATTTCAATTTTGGATTATTACCATATATGTACTGCTGCTGCTGCTGCTGCTAAGTCGCTTCAGTTGTGTCTGAATCTGTGCGACCCCAGAGATGGCAGCCCACCAGGCTCCCCCATCCCTGGGATTCTCCAGGCAAGAATACTGGAGTGGGTTGCCATTTCCTTCTCCAATGAATGAAAGTGAAA
>NW_011494898.1:4123950-4128701 GCF_000754665.1 Bison bison bison
TACAGATTCATGGGGCCTGCATGAAATCTTCTAAGTCAGACTCTCTAGAGCACAGTCTAAAAATTCACATTTAATAGTAACCTGCCCAGGAGACTGTGATGTACAGCTGGTTCACGAATCATAAGACGCAACCTTAACTCTCTTACTATTACAAATATATTCTTTACCTATCCAAATAAAAATATTAAAGAAATCAAAATGTGTTCAACTCATATCTACTGCATTAAAATTGATATTTTAAAAATAATTTTTCATACTGGTTTTGTTTTCCTACCATTGCAGAGTTTATTCATTTGGAAATTTCCAGCTCTCCGCTTCACTTTGCTGCCCAAGGCTCATAGTAAAAATCTACGTTCTGATTCCAGGGGAGCATGCTCCATGGATCAGGAAGAGTTGCCAGACAATAAGAGGGAAAGGTACAGGTTGGAAGAAAAGTAATAAAGGTAAAAGATCTTGAGTAATCATTGAGTAAAAGGATATTGCTATATCTTTTCTCTGAATTTTTCTCATTAAGGTTTTAGAAAAAGGTAGCAGATAAAGAATTTTAATTGTTCCAGAGAAGATGAGGCTAGTTGTATTAATAGAATCAAAGTTTCTTGAGCTGGAAGGAGTTGAGGGGAAATTTAGTTCAATAGCTATAAAATCCACCAGCCTTGTACCCAGTGAATGGCCCTTGAAGCCAGGCTCCACACCATGAGCACTCCAGATGCTGACTGACTGGGCAGAGACTCTGAGAGGCAGCTCATAGTGGAGTGGGGAAGAAACTGTATTTAGATTTAAGGCAAACCTGAATTCTTATGTGTAATATATGCCACATTCTTAGTTACTTAAACTAGGTGGCTTGGGATACTATTTCCTCTTTATATACAACCTCCTTATACTGCTTTTCCTATTTTCTTTCCTCTGTTGAGATTGCTATTAATATTCATTTTTACACGATATGTTCTTAATTTGAATACAGTAACCTTAATAAAAGTTTTAGAGTTATAAAGGAAAAATGAGAATAAGCTTGATCTAAAAAAGAAAGAGAAAACATAAAAGGAAAAAGGCAAACAATAACGTTAAAAATTAATAGATATCAAGTAAAATATGTAAGTAAAATAAATTTTATCAATCTATACAATACATGAAAGAACTGACTTTTCTCATTAAAAGAAAGAGATCATCAGGCAAACAGGTCAAATATAAAAGAAAACTCAGTTATCTTACTTAAAATTATACATTTAAAAGAAATGTGAAATACTGAATATGAAGGCTAAAAGGAAGGAGACAAATGCAAACCAAAAAACAATTAAGAGAAAAAAAAATAGACATGATTTTTTTTATCAAAAGGTAGAATTTTTGGTTAAAAGTACTAGATGGAATAAAAAGGCTATAAGAAAGAAAAGGCGTAAGTGATAAGGAAAGTATGTCAGGTTACAAATTCATATGTACCAAGCAATACATCCAAATACACAAAATAAAATTATCGGATTTATAAGAAAAATTTGGTAAAAATTTAAGTTGAAGTATGATATTTTCAGTATACTTCTCTAATAGTAGCACAGAATAGTAGGCAAAAAATAAATGAAATTGAAATTTAAATAATGTCAGTACATTTGACATCACAGATATATTACTATAAGTGCTATACTGTTTATGGATTTGAAAAAAAGTAGTAAATGAAAGTCGCTCAGTAATTGGACAGTAGTAGAAAAAAATAAAATTTAAATTTAATAATATACATTTGATATCACAGATATATCACTCAGTGCTGTACAGTCTATGGATTTAGATAAATTTACTGATGTGTCCACCACTTTAGGATCATATACAGTAGTTTCCAGGCAAGAACCTGGAGAATCCCAGGGACGGGGGAGCCTGGTGGGCTGCTATCTATGGGGTCCCACAGAGTCGGACACGACTGAAGCGACTTAGCAGCAGCAGAGTAGTTCCACCACCCTAAAAAGCCTATGTGCCTACCTAGTCATCCTTCCCTTCCCCAGCCCCTGAAAACCACTGATCTTTTAACGGTCTTCATAGTTTTGCCTTTTTCATAATGTTATATAGTTGAAATAATGCAATATATAGCCTTTTCTGATTGACTTGTTTCACTTCCTAACATTTCCTTGTGTCTTTTCATGGCTTGATGGCTTCTTTCTTTTTGCTACTGAATAAGATTGCATTGTATGGATATACCAGTTTTTTTATCCATTCACTAACTGAAGGACAGCTTGACTGCGTCAAAGCTCTGTAAATTACGCACAACGCTGCTATAAACACCCACGCTTAGGTTTTTGTAGACATAAGTTTTCAATCCTATGGGTAAATACCAAGATGTAGGATTTCTGGATCACATTCCACCTGATGCAAAGAGCCAACTTTCCCTGATGCTGGGGAAGACTGAGGGCAGGAGGAGGAAGGGGCAACACAGGATGAGATATTTGGATGGCATCATCAACTCACTGGACATGAGTTTGAGCAAACTCCAGGAGATAGTGAAGGAAAGGGAAGCCTGGCGTGCTGCAGTACACGGGGTAGCAAAGAGTTGGACATGACACGACTGAGAGAATGAACAAAAAATAGGATGTTTAATTTTGTAGAATTGAAATCAAGATGTTAAAGAAATATGTGCACTCCCATGTTTACTGCAGCATTACTTACAAAAGCCAAGAGATGAAAGCAACTTAAATGTCTATCAACCAAAGCAAGGAGAAGGAAAATGTGGAATATGCATACAATGGGATGTTATTCAGTCATAAAAAAAGAAACCCTGCCATGTGCTTTAACATGAAAGAAACCTGAGGATACTATGCTAAGTAAAGTAAACTAGTCACAGAAGGCCAACTATGGTTCTACGTATATGAGGCATCCAAAGTACTCAAATGCATAAGATTAAGGAGTAGAATTGGGCTTCCCTGGTAGCTTAGCTGGTAAAGAATTCCCCTGCAGTGCAGGAGACCCCAGTTCGATTCCTGGGTCAGGAAGATCCGCTGGAGAAGGGATAGGCTACCCACTCCAGTATTTTTGGACTTCCCTGGTGGCTCCGATGGTAAAGATTCTGCCTGCAATGCAGGAGACCTGAGTTCCATCCCTGGGTTGGAAAGATCCCCTGGAGAAGGGAAAAGCTACTCACTCCAATATTCTGGCCTGGACAATTCCATGGACCATATAGCCCATGGGCTCACAAAGTGTTGGACACAACCAAATGACTTTCATTTTCAAGAAGTAGAATGGTAGTTGCTAGGTGCTGAGTAGGGGAGAAATGGAGAGCTGCTGTTCACAGGGTATAGAGTTTCAGTCATAAGATGGAGAAGTTCTAGAGATCGGTACAACATCGTGCTAATATTTAACAATATACTATACACTTAAATTTGTTTTAGTGTTTAGATACCATATGATGAGATTTTTTTACCACAATAAAAAAATCTACCTTCATGCAATGAATAAATAACACTCTTAGAAATATCTTTTATACATGTGAATTTAAATAATGTAATAATACAGCATGATATGCTGAATACAGTCATTAAAGTAATATTGTCCAGATTCATAATCACAGGTGGCAGTCTTGGAAACACCCCTCATTCATGTAAGAAGAAAGTTTAGAAAATGAAGAAACTAAGTATTTGAGGTAAGAAATAGGAAAAGGACAAAATACATGAAACAAAGAAATCAGAAAACAGAATGTGTGTTGGTCCAGGCAGACTGTCTTTTGTTTTATAGTCCTGGAGGATCCAGCAAAGGGCTCTCAACAAGACACTAACAAAAGGAAAGAGGTGTTTTCATACAAGTAGTCTGAAAACAATACAGAAAATAACAAAGTGAGAGCAATGTGCGACAGGGCACCAATTAAAATATTTTGCACAAGTCTAATTGGCAAACATGAGGCACCTGGACCAGAGCCATATGGGCAAGAACACAAAGTTAAAAACAAAAAACAGATATTTTCAGAGAGACAGCAGCAAACAATGGCTAAAAGGATGCAGAGAATGAGAAGAAAAAAAAGATAAAGAAAAGGATGACTCTGAAAAGTCAACTTAAGGCAAAGCACTGCACGTTCACTCACTGAAAAAAATGTGGATGACTAAGTTTTGATTTATTTTGACAAAATAATGGCCAAATTTAGTAAGTAGCATTGATAAGGGTAGCTGGGAGAGATTTTAGCACTGATTTTCACATTCTACTCCTTGAAAATACAACTTCAATTTTAATCTAAGTATGTTATCTGTTGGGTATATAAATCCAATGTTAAAGATATTTTTCTTACATCAGTTCAGTTGAGTTCAGTCACTCATTCATGTCTGACTCTTTGTGACCCCATGAATTGTAGCACGTCAGGCCTCCCTGTCCATCACCAACTCCTGGAGTTCACAAAAACTCACGTCCATTGAGTCAGTGATGCCATCCAGCCATCTCATCCTCTGTCGTCCCCTTCTCCTCCTCCCCCCAACCCCTCCCAGCATCAGAGTCTTTTCCAATGAGTCAACTCTTCGCATGAGGTGGCCAAAGTACAGGAGTTTCAGCTTTAGCATCATTCCTTCCAAAGAACACCCAGGACTTATCTCCGTTAGAATGGACTGGTTGGATCTCCTTGCAGTCCAAGGGACTCTCAAGAGTCTTCTCCAATACCACAGTTCAAAAGAATCAATTCTTTGGCACTCAGCCTTCTTCACAGTCCAACTCTCACATCCATACATGACTACTGGAAAAACCATAGCCTTGACTAGACGGACCTTTGTTGGCAAAGTAATATCTCTGCTTTTGAACTG
>NW_011494898.1:4128882-4163814 GCF_000754665.1 Bison bison bison
ATCTGCATATCTGAGGTTATTGATATTTCCCCCCCGGCAATCTTGATTCCAGCTTGTGTTTCTTCCAGCCCAGCGTTTCTCATGATGTACTCTGCATATGCTAAATAAGCAGGGTGACAATATACAGCCTTGACATACTCCTTTTCCTATTTGGAACCAGTCTGTTGTTCCATGTCCAGTTCTAACTGTTGCTTCCTGACCTGCATATAGGTTTCTCAAGAGGCAGGTCAGGTGGTCTGATATACCCCCTATCAAATGCTTCTCTATAAGCCACAGACATAGAAACAAGAGGGCTACTTCTGGGCTAATTTCAAATTATGTCAGAATACAAAGTAGAAATGCTCAGCAAGATGTTTAAGATGCCATTGAGAACCTTGGAGGGCTGGAGGTTGAGTAAATATTCTTGGCAGAGGACAGAGACTTGCTGTCTTCTGTCTGATCTCAGCCAATTCTCTTTAACCTTCCTAGACCTTGGAACTCTCAAAAGACTATCCAACTCCTGTTATATTAAGAAAGCCTCTAATATGTGAAGTCTGGCAACACTTCACATACAGAGTGTCTGAAATTAAGGAGATACCATTTGGTGTTTATATAAATCTTATTCTAATATCTATGCAATAAGTTCCCAGATGGGAAATGCTATCTTAAGAATAAATATAGCCTTGTACAATTTTTACCCCCCTTTATGATGGCACATTTACTCAGTAATCATATATAAGATATTGAATTTGGTACTTTACTTTCAGTGTGTAATTCTTAGAGCATTATGGAAATTGATTATTAATTACTCTTATTTTACCAATGAAGAAATTGAGGCTCAGGTTTAATATCTTGCCATAGATAATTCAATTGATAAGAAACAGAGTCAGAATACCCAACTCTCTTGGATATTGCCTATGTCTATTATTTTCCACTGAATTATGTCTTATTTACAGCATTCAAATATTATATGAGAAACAGAGTTGAACATGACATGTTGCTGCCATTAGAAACAATAGTTCAAACATTAAAGCATTTTCTACTCAGTTATTACAAACACTTATTTAAGTGCCAGCTATTTATATTTTAGCTATTTATGATGAAAAACATTTTAAAATGCACCAGCATTTCTACAGTTTCTTCCACAGAGTACATAAGTCAAAATATTATTATTTCTTGGTGATTCAGTCTTATTGTTAAGATGCATTACTAAACTGCATAAGTGTTTTGTTTTATATACCTTGATAATGCTTTATACTTTCTCGGCTTGCATTAAATTGGACTTCATCCTCTATGGATGGCTGTCATTTTTTCTCTTTCATACTAGCATGCTCCATTGTTTCTAATCTGTTGCTTTATTTTGACTCAAATTATGAGAACTTGATGAGTGTTTTAGAATGATTTTAATCTCCCATGAAATAAGTCATTTGGACTCAGCTGCACATCATTGCTACTCAGAGGATCTTTTCATGTGTCTGAGATCACAGTTCAATGCCTCAAATAAGTTTAAATTTAAAGCAACTTATATCACAACAAGATAAGAAAGAAAAAGAAACACAGGGCTAGACTGTTAAAGGGCTAAGGCTTTTACAGTTTTGGTATATTATTAAATTATCCAGATTATAGTATCCAAGAAGATGTAATAAATTAGGGCCTTATCTGTCTGAAATAAGTGTTCAACAGGGTCAGATTTAATGTGAGTTGGTGACTCAACAGTAAAGAATCCACCTGCAATGCAGCAGACACAGGTTCAATCCTTAGGTCGGGAAGATCCCCTGGAGAAGGGGATGGCAACCCACTCCAGTATTCTTTCCTGGAGAATCCCATGGATAAAGGAGCCTGGCAGCTTACAGTCCACAGGGTCACAAAGAGTCAGACATGACTAAAGGGACTTAGCATGCATATACCATGAGTCTGTAGTATGTGCATTTGAAAAGAAAAAGGGATCAACGTTTTGGATAATACCACAATCAGCCAGAAGGGAAAAGCAGGAGTCATGTGAAAAGTATATCCAGTGTAACTTTACTTTTTAAAAATCCAAGCTCCAGACAATAAAGATCAGAAACATTATTTTGACTGACACGGATCCACAGAAGAAAACAAGAAAGTATTCTGAGGCTTAGGTCCAAACATTTGGGAAACCCAGATCAGAATATGTGGATATGCATTTTACTTTTTACGAGAGTCCCTGGTTTTGCTCAAAGTCCTAGCTAGTCATAGGAAATAAAGACAAATCATCTCATACAGTACCAAAAAGTCAGAAGGACAAGAGTAACTGGCACACTCTTCAAGGAGGCTGCGATGGTTTGGGGGCAGTGAAGCAGGAAGGCTAATTAGCAATCAAGGTAGAAGCCCTGCTGTTTTGACTGAGTAGATCATTAAGGTAAGAACATGGCAAGAATGCGGTTGAGAATCTGATAGGTAGAGTGGACAGCTAATCCAAAGCCACAAAACAGATTCTAGTCCCCTCTCCCAGTGACAGTGGATCTTTCTAGGTTAGTCTGGATTCAGCAACTGGGTAGGGATAAATCTCTGCTTTAATAGAATAGATGTTTGCAAATGCTGACCAGTCAGAATAATTCACTTAAAATCAGAGCACATTAATTCCTTCAGTGCTTGAAATGCTTCATCATCTTAATGTTACTTTCAGAATTAGGTCCACCCTCCTTAAAAGACTCCCCAAGCCTCATCCTTATCTGTTTGTCTAGCCTTAGCCTGTACCACTTTTCACATCATCTTCCACGTTGATGAACTTCCAAATGTTTTTTTCAATCCCACGTTTTCCTGCCTCCAGGCTTGCACATATGCTATTCGCTCAGCCTGGAGGACCCTTAGCATTTCTCTTCCCTTGGATATTTTGGTTTAAATAATATATTCTCCCTTAATCCCTAAAGACCAGGATGTTTCATTACTATGTGTTCTTAGAACATTCTGCGCGCCTGCCTGCAGTCTTTGCACAGAGCATTGTTACCCTGTTTTTCTGTATTACTGGCTGAACTAAACTGCAAGTGAGTAGTAACCTTATGTTGGCAACAATTTTATCTTCCAAGCTAAGCATAGGTCCTGGCACCTAGTAAACTCTTAATAAATATTTATAATTTAGTTAATATTAATAATGGGATGGCTAGATGGATGAGCAGGTGGAAGGGAGAGTGGATGCAATGGATAAACAATGCAGACATTTTAGGAGTCATTAGAGTTGTCAGAAAAACAAACTCCTCTTGTTATGGTATTAAGAATAAACTTGATTTCTTCTCAAATCCTAGGATGACTCTAAAAAAACATGGATGATCATTTTTTCCTTTGTTTTTCCACTGTGTATAGTATATAGCAATCTGTGAATACTAAGAACAATCTATTTACAGGGTAGAACACTTTTAACATCAATAAGAACTATATTCTCTTCTGTTGTTCAAAAAGGATGTCACATTTCAATATAATTGCTTAGCATTTTCAAGTGAGCTATTTATAATCAATGGGGCGACTTAAAGTAAATGTATTTGAAATGGCTGTTGCTGTGTTATAACTGAACATCACTTAAAATACATCATAAATCATTTGTAAAGCATTTATACATGGTGTTAATGTTGTCTCGATATAGTGTATTTCTAAATATGTTCATTCTTAGAACTGTTCTTCAAGTTAAAAAAAAAAAAAAAAAACCTTAAAATAAGATCGTTGTCAAAGCTGTGGAGTATAAATAAGAGTTTTTGAAATCATTCCTGTCTTGCCCCACTGAACAATCCCTGAGCTCTTCTAAAGACTTCCACATAGAAACATAGTTAGGCAAAACTTCCCTTTAAGCCTAGGGCATGGTACTGGTTATTCCAAAAGCCATAAGACGATAATAACCCTCCATACACATAGAGCAAAATTATGGGTGGTAATATGACCTCAATATTACAGTGACATGTAAAACACGGGATTTTAAGTACTCTAGGTCTTGGAACACACAGTTCTTAGGAGTGTCTTCCCCGAGCAGCTTCCTTCTTTTCTTTACATCTCTGTCCTGAAATATTTAGAATAAACTGAAAGGGTTAGTTATTTCAATTAGCCACAGTGCTCTTAAGCCAAGATGAAAGTAATAAAGTGATGGAGAAAAATGATATGAACATAACAGTGATTAGTGAACCACGGTGGCAGATCTATGTTACATGGTTTATAGTTAATTGGGAATTACTACCTTATTTTGAGAGATGAAGAAACCAGAATGCAAAAAGTCTGAGGAATTTGTCTAAGGTCACAACATTTAAAATTTGTAGAGTCTGGACTCAAAATCAGGTTTGAAGATACAGCATGACAGAGTAATAGACAATTGATCATCTAACCATAAGCAACCATCAACTTGTAATACAACGTGTATTACAAAACAGGTAACACGACAGTCTTCAGTCATTGCACCTTAAGAGCACAAGACTATAATCCTTGAGAGATGAGAAACAGATAGAGAGCTGTACCTTCACATTGGCTTTGGGGCACTTTCTAAACATTCACATTGGCTTTGGGGCACTTTCTAAACATTCACATTGGCTTTGGGGCACTTTCTAAACATTCACATTGGCTTTGGGGCACTTTCTAAACATTCACATTGGCTTTGGGGCACTTTCTAAACATTCACATTGGCTTTGGGGCACTTTCTAAACATTCACATTGGCTTTGGGGCACTTTCTAAACATTCACATTGGCTTTGGGGCACTTTCTAAACATTCACATTGGCTTTGGGGCACTTTCTAAACATTCACATTGGCTTTGGGGCACTTTCTAAACATTCACATTGGCTTTGGGGCACTTTCTAAACATTCACATTGGCTTTGGGGCACTTTCTAAATAACATCACAGGGAATTAGAGGACAAATAGAACAGCGATCTCACTAAGAAAAGGAAACCAAAATAATATAGAGGTGCTGAGGTGGCTTAAAATTACATGTTCAGGTCCCAGAGAGGAAAGAGCTAAGTAAAAAAAAAAAAAAAAAAACTGCATAGGAGTTACTTTAATCTTTGGCCAAAGACTAAGCTATGCAAGCTGAAAACAAGACTCTGTGAGGCTTTGCAGAGAACAGCTACTGGAGACTACAAACTAAAATAAAACTTTGAAGGATATGTAGTACTGGGAAGCATTAGAATTAGAACCAGTCAGAAATGCTGAGAAACCAAGGCATTTAGTTAAAATCCCAGAAAGGCTACAGTATAAGCATAGGTTTTCCATAGTCCTTGAGAAACTTCATTAGATGAGCCCCCAACAAATTCTAAAAGTCTCCACAAAGCATGAGTTCTAACCATGAAAAAATTAACTGCTCTCCATAACAAGGCTCAATATTCTTTAAAGGAAATCTACACTTAAAACAATGTATCATCCATAATGTGTAGTATATAATTTTAAAAAAAATGTTGCAAAGCAGCAGAAGACAAGTGACTCATAACCAGGAAAAATAAACAGTTAAGAGAAACAGATCAAGAGATGACTGACAGATGCTGGACTTAGGATGAAAGGATTATAAAGGTACCATAATAAATACATTAAAGATACTAAAAGAATTTACAAATATGCAAACAGAGGATTTCACAGAGAAAAATTATTGAGAAGAACTAAATGTAATTCTAAATGTAAAGCTACAATACCTGTACTGAATGGGTGTAACAGCAGACTAAGGGAACACAATAAACTTGAAGACAGATTAATGGAAATTAAAGCACACAGAGGAGGGAAAAACTAAACAGACAAGCAACAACAAACAAAGTGTCCACGTTCAACTACTAGTGAAGATATCAAGTGGTCTAACAAGAAATAGAAAATAAGATTGGGGCAGGAAAAATGACAGGATGTTGAAAAACGAATCATTAAAAATATTTCAAATTTAATGAAGACATACTAACCCACAAATCCAAGAAAGTTAACAAATATGAAGCAGGATAAACACAAATAAAATCACATCTAGGGTTATTCTGGTCAAATTGCTAAAAATCAAAGCAAAAGTTAAAGGGAAAAAACAATCTTAAAAGTATCCACACAAAAGGTGACACTTTACACATAGGGGAACAAATATAATATTATTACTCACTTATCAGAAATAATGTAAATTAGAAGACAAAAGAATAAAGACATTACAGCACTAGAAACAAAACCACCTAGAATTCTGTATCCTGCAAAAGTGTCCTTCAAGGAGAAAGGCAAAATCAAACATTTCTAGAGAAACAAGATCTATTTCTTTTCAGATAAACAACTGGGGGAATCTATCACCAGATTCTTATGAGTCATAAGAAATGTCAAAGAAAATGTTTTAGCCCAAAGGCAAATGATACCAGATGAAAACTTCAGTTCAGTCAATTCAGTTCAGTCGCTCAGTCGTGTCCGACTTCGCGACCCCATGAATCGCAGCACGCCAGGCCTCCCTGTCCATCACCAAGTCCCGGAGTTCACTCAAACTCACATCCATCAAGTCGGTGATGCCATCCAGCCATCTCATCCTCTGTCGTCCCCTTCTCCTCCTGCCCCCATCCCTCCCAGCATCAGAGTCTTTTCCACTTCGCATGAGGTGGCCAAAGTACTGGAGTTTCAGCTTTAGCATCAGTCCTTCCAAAGAAATCCCAGGGCTGATCTCCTTTAGGATGGACTGGTTGGATCTCCTTGCAGTCCAAGGGACTCTCAAGAGTCTTCTCCAACACCACAGTTCAAAAGCATCAATTCTTCAGTGCTCAGCTTTCTTCACAGTCCAACTCTCACATCCATACATGACCACTGGAAAAACCATAGCCTTGACTAGACGGACCTTTGTTGGCAAAGTAATGTCTCTGCTTTTCAATATGCTATTACAACTACACAAGACAAATAACAGCTCCAAGGTAAACATATGAATAATTTAAAAGGTTTCACCTTTTGTAATGACTTTATAACATAACTATCAATAAGATACATATGTGTCTTACTCCTGCCTGCTCATGTTTATGGCAGGATCTACCTGTGCTCAGTGGAGGCTGTGTTGGCCCCACCCTGAGCAGCTGGCTACAGAAATAAAGACAAAGATGATTCATTTTGGCAACAGATAACAGAAAACAGTAGAACGTAAAATCAGACCATAGGGTAGCCGACTCATTGGAAAAGACCCTGATGCTGGGAAAGATTTAGGGCGTGAGGAGAAGGGGATGACGGAGGATGAGATGGTTGGATGGCATCATCAACTCAACAGATGTGACTTTGAGCAAGCTCCAGGAGATAGTGAAGGACAGAGAAGCCTGGCATGCTGCAGACCATGGGGATGCAAAGAGTCCAACACAACTGAGAGACTAAATAACAAGAGTAGAGAAGTAGGTGGTTGAGGTCTCTCCTTCACCGGATGCTGGGATTTGTACAAGCAAAAACCAGAAACAGAGCTATCTTGATAAAAGATAAAGGCAGCCATGAACATTTATGTTATTGCCCTGCTCTGTCCACAGCAATGGTTTGGTGGATATATTCCGTACCTCAATAGTGGATCCACAGTAACAACTACACAATAGAAGGAAGGGTATATTTAAGAAACACAGATATTTGAAACCATTTTTATCCAGGTCAGCAAAAAAGAAGCAACTGTTGTACATAACTATATCCAAATGATTACTGTGGGTATCATATTCACCAGCTTCTCCTATTATACAAAGTCAGGCTTCTGGTTTAAACAACAACAGGCTGTGAAAAAGCATGCTGGATACAGCTGGGTCATCTAGAGAAGAAGTACAAGCCTACAAAGATCTTAGGGCTGATCTGGCAATTTCTCTTGAATTTTATAAAGACTTCTGTTTATGATCATAAGAAATAGCTTGTCTGTTGTCAAACATTTTATTCACAGTTGCGTCCCACTTCAGACACATGGGAAAGACTATTTGAGAACTTGGAAAAACTCACTTATCTCTGAGACCATGAGTGGAGGGTGATGGGTGTATTGAGGCCATTTCATCTGTGCACTGAATAGATATAGCCAAGTACGCGCCAGTGGTAAGCCTCTATAGTAACTTGGAAATGCATTAATTATGGTAACAAAACAGCAGCAATGTGTAGGGGTACCCACCTATAATTTGCTAGTAGCTGTCAAAATGTAAAGTGTACATATCCCTTGAACCCATTCTTATAGGAATCTTTCTATAAAAATATTAGTGCAAGTATGCAGAATATAAGTATATGTTAATTGTTGTTGTTTAGTCACTAAGTTGTGTCCGACTCTTTGCTACCCAATGGACTGCAGCATGCCAGGACTCCCTGTCCTACACTATCTCCTGGAACTTGCTCAAACTCATGTTCATTGAGTGGATGATGCCATCCAACCATCTTATCCTCCGTCACCCCCTTCTCCTCTTGCATACTTAACTGTAATAATACTTTGGCATTGAAGCTGTTCACACACAACAGAGATTACCATCTGACAAGGGTACTATAGTGAGATTCCTGAATCAAATGGGAGATTACACTTGATAATTTCAAAGTTTCTCCCAATCATAATCATAAACTGTTAATTTTATCAGCAGTAGAAGAGTGGGGAGCAGTAAAGGTAGCAGCAGTGGGGAAATCCACAATCCCAGAAGCAAGTACTGTGAGCATGTCAGCAAGCAAGTCTGCAGAACCAGGACAGACACACTCAGGAGCAATGGCAAAAATAACTAGTGAACACAGGTATTAAAAAGCAGAGACATCACTTTGCCATCTAAGATCTGTATAATCAAAATTATGGTTTTTCCAGTAGTTATGTATGGATATGAGAGTTGGACTATAAAGAAAGCTGAGTGCCGAAGAATTGATGCTTTTGAACTGTGGTGTTGGAGAAGACTCTTGAGAGTCCCTTGGACTGCAAGGAGATCCAACCAGTCAACCTGAAAGGAAATCAAACCCAAATATTCATTGGAAGGATTGATGCTGAAGCTGAAGCTCCAATACTTGGCCACTTGATGCAAAGAGCTGACTCACTGGAAAAGAAAAGACCCTGATGCTGGAACAGATTGAAGGTAGGAGGAGAAGGGGATGACAGAGGATGGGATGGTCAGATGGCATCACTGACTCAAAGGATGGTTTTGAGCAGGATCTGGGAGATGGTGAAGGACAGGGAAGCCTGTTGTGCTGCCGTCCATTGGGTTACAAAGAGTCAGACATGACTTAGTGACTGAACAACAACAGCAAGCCGGTGGATGTGCAGGAGGAAACAGCTGGTATGACCCTGGTGCGTGCTGGTACTGTGTCATCAGTGGCTGTAACACATTCACAGTGGGTACTGCAAGCATATCCTTGGTAAGTACTTCCAGCATGTTGGTGAAGTTAGTCTTTTCCCAAAGGGAAGCATAAGTGTGATTACAATTGGAGAGATCACTGTGCAGGGCATGCTGCAGAAACAGTTAAAGGTTCTATAGTAGGACCCCTTGTCTCAAACTTTCAGAATGAAGACTACACGATTTAATGGGATGGGAGTCAGAAAGACTCCTGGCTCAATGCTGAAGCCTGTAAAAAAGGGAGAAAAGAAAAGAAAGACAGAATTCACAGCAGAAGGAGTTCTCGATACTACAGGATGGGTCAAAGTCACTACAAGACACAGGAGGACAAGTTGCATCCTGCAACCGGTCCATAGCTAGCCATGGAGCTACTGGAGATGACACGGAGGAAAAGGGCTTTGCATCCCAGGCCACCAGACACAGTTCTCCTTACAAAAGCACTGGCTGGAGACCTACAAATTGTTTCACAAGTGAGGGAACAACTAATCTACAACTAGTTCAGGTTCTTCAAGTGAGTAACCTGGTGGGATAAGATCTTTCTTGAGAAAATTTTCAGTCAACCTTACTACAAAATCATTGATTCAAACTCTGATAGAGAACTGTGCATTGCGTCTCAGACTGTTGGTGGGGCAACATAGAGGCAATTACGAGGACAAGAGACGTGAAAGGCTGAATTCCTTGGTAATGACACATCTTAGAGCAAGGAGTCAGTAACCTTTGAAGCCGGTTAAATAGGAAATAAAGCAGGGAGCTGTAATGAAGACAGATTCAGAGATGTATTCCAAGAGAGCTAGTTCCAGCTTTCCTTAACAGCTTAAATTTCATTAAAATGAAATGTTCACTTCCATTTGAATTTTTATATACCACAGTCTAGTAGTAACTTCATAGTAGATTTTGTGATTTTTAACTCTACTATAGCCTGAAACACCCTCCTCTATCTGCAGCTCCTGTCTCACACTCACGCCCAGCAGAGATATTATTAGTGATTTATCTTATTTTCTTTCTGGCTTGTTTTCTCCAAAGATATGGCTTTCAAAAAGTCACAGATTTCAGGGTGGAAAAAAATAATTTCTTCCATTTCCTCTTCTTCTTCCTGAAGTTCTCTGAATACAGATATTTAGCTCTATCCATAGACCAAGGAGGGGCCACCTAGGTGATTTAGTGGTAACGAATCCACCTGCCAATGCAGGAGACACGAGACATGGATTCAATCCCTGGGTCAGGAAGATCTGCAGGAGGAAATGGAAAACCACTCCGGCATTCTTGCCTGGAAAATCCCATAGACAGAGGTGCATGGCAGGCTACAGTCCATGAAGTCACAAAGAATTGGCATGACTGAGCAACTGAGCATGTACACAGATCAAGGAAGGAAAAGACTCATGTCCTAAGAGGACATTCAGAGGAAGAATGGGGAATGGCAGTTGTTCAGCAGCTTCTGCTGGCAATTGGAGTAGGCTAATCTATTATTTAGACCTAACAATCTCACCCTTAATATATAATTTGAATAAGTTTTAAATGTGTTATAGGGGACAAAAAAATATTTGCTAGAAAATCATCTGTAATAACAAAACCCCAATTTCCATGAACAGAAACATGAATACATTTGGGTGTGTATATACAGTGGAAAACTATAAAACAATGAAAATGAATAGCAGATACGAAAATAAGCATGAATAGATTTGACATAGTGTTGAGTTTACAAAAGCAAATCACAAAATATGTGAGATAAAATTACATTTATAGAACAGTTCAAGCATAAGACCAATGTATTTTTGAGTACATATTTATTAAAACTACATAAAAAAAAGGATAAACAAATATAAAATTCAATTAGTGGTTATTTCTTGAATGAAAAGAAGGAAAAGGAGATATGATAAAGTAGATATATACATGGCTTCAAACAGCATAGGGACTTGTTCTATTCTTTAAGCAAGGTGATAGGTACGTGGAAGTTTGTGTTTGTATTATTTCACATTTTCACATCTCTGAAATCAGCATGGTCTTAACACTGTAGCCAGACAGATGGCAGCCAGGATGTAGTTGTCACTACCTTAAGACATTCTTCAGCCAATTTCTTACTTCTGTTTTCTTCTCTTGTTTTCTCAAGAGTGATACATGTCAAAAAAATCTACTTATAATACCTATTTTAATAAATGCAAAATTCTAAGTGACAAAAATGACTAAAGCAAAAGTAATAAAAAATGTTTTGTATGGTTTAATACATTTGTAGAAATAAAATGTATGATAATAGCACAGATAATGTGATGGGTAAATATATATATATATATCTATCTCATGTGACTTTTGCATTGTACTTGAAGTAGCATCATACTAATTCAAAGTTGATGAAAATGAGTTAATAAAGCATAATATAGACCCCTAAGAGGCAGGATCAATATGGTAGAGGGAAGAATCGAAGCTTCTCTCTCCCCATACCTCCGTCACCAATTACATCAGTACTACAACTATATACAGAGCAACCTCATGGTAAATGGACTGAAGACGAGCAAAATAAATCTTCAACCAAGGCTGCTGCTGCTACATATATATATATAAACACATGGGACATGGACTCTGGAAGAAGGGAAGGAGAAGACATCCCTTCTCCTAGTTGAGGTCCACATCCCTAGAAGGTGACCCAGGAAAGAAGGGCATATCACAGGCACAGAGATCCTCCCTGAGGAATGTGAGGGATTTGAGCCATGTATAGACACCGCAGCCCAGGGGTATGACACCGGGAAGACAAGCCCCCTTAGCAGACTTGAAAACCAATGGAGGTTACCAGAGGGCTATGAGAAGCTGAGACTCTGCTAATGAAAGGCATAAGCAAAGACTTGCTTACTCCTAGTACCAGCACAGAAGCAACAGAATGAAAACAGCCTCCTGCTCTGGATGGCCTGCCAGGACCACCCCAGTGTGCCCTCAGCTTGCACCAGGCTCCCGTCACAGTCAAGGCGAAGGTTGCCACGAGAAATGCCTATGTGCACATGCATTCTCCAGGGAAGGAGCAAGCACAGAAACCACCACAACCTTGGAGTGGGTAGCCATTTCCTTTTCCAGGGAGTCTTCACAACCAAAGGATTGACCTGGGTCTCCTACATTGCAGGCAGACTCTTTACCGTCTGAGCCAGCAGGGAAGCCCACAAACATGCACACAGTTGGGGGAAAAAAAAAAGGACATGATAAAGAGTTAAAAAAATAGTAACAGAAATGCTATTTCTATTACTATTTTTTGAATAGTAAAACATAAAGAGAACTTAAGGGACCTCTGGGAGAATATCAAGCATACTTATATTCACATTATAGGGGTTTCGGAAGGAGAAGAGAGAAACTCATAGAAAAATTATTTGCTACAATTATGACTAAAACTTTCCTAACCTGATAAAGGAAACAGATCTCCACGTCCAGAAAGCACAGAGTCCCAAATAAAGTGAACCCAAAGAGAACAATACAAAGACATATCATAATTAAAATGGCAAAAATTAAAGACAGAATTTTAAAAGTGGAAAGAGTCGCATAGGAACTCTTATAAGAATATCAACTGATTTTTCGACAGAAACTTTCCAGGCCAGAGGAGAGTGGGATGATACACACCAAAGTGCTAAAAGGAAAAGAACCTACAATCTAGGATACCCTACTTGGCAAGATGATCACTGAAAGAGAAAGAAAGATTTTCCCAGACAAGCCACCATGAAGCCAACCTTATAAGAGAAGATAAAGGGGGGTCTCCTTCAAGTGAAAAGTAAAATGATGTAACGTGAAATAAGAAAATATTCAGATTTCGATATTGACCATCTGATGCTGTCCATGTGTATGTTCTTCTTGTGTGTTGGAGGAGAGTGTTTGCTATGACCAGTGCATTCTCTTGGCAGAACTCTATTAGCCTTTGCCCTGCTTCATTCTGTACTCCAGGGCCAAATTTACCTGTTACTCCAGATATTTCTTGACTTCCTACTTTTGCATTCCAGTCCCCCATAATGAAAAGGACAACTTTTTTGGGGGTGTTAGTTCTAGAAGGTCTTGTAGGCCTTCATAGAACCATTCAACTTCAGCTTCTTCAGCGTTACTGGTTGGGCATAGACATGGATTACTGTGATGTTGAATGGTTTGCCTTGGAAATTAACAGAGATAATTTTTGAGAGTGCATCCAAGTACTGCATTTTTAAATTTTGTTGACTGTGATGGCTAATCCATTTCTTCTAAGGGATTCTTGCCCACAATAGTAGATACAAGGGTCATCTGAGTTAAATTCACCCATTCAAGTCCATTTTAGTACGCTGATTTCTAAAATGTTGTTGTTCACTCTTACCATCTCCTGTTTGACCACTTCCGATTTGCCTTGATTCATGGACCTAACATTCCAGGTTCCTATGCAATATTGCTCTTTACAGCATCAGACTTCACTTCCATCACCAATCACATCCACAATTGGGTGTTGTTTTTGCTTTGGCTCCATCTCTTCAGCATTTCTGCAGTTTTTTTCCACTGATCTCCAGTACATACTGGGCACCTACTGACCTGGGGAGTTCATCTTTCAGTGTCTTATTTTTTTTGCCTTTTCATACTGTCCATGTTGCTGAAATCAGATTGACTATATTCTTTGCAGTCAAAGATGGAGAAGCTCTATACAGTCAGCAAAAACAAGACAGGGACCTTACTGTGGCTCAGACCATGAACTCCTTATTGCCAAATTCAGGCTGAAATTGAAGAAAGTAGGGAAAACCACTAGACAATTCAGGTATGACCTAAATCAAATCCCTTACGATTATACAGTGGAAGTGAGAAATAGATTTAAGGGCCTAGATCTGATAGATAGAGTGCCTGATGAACTATGGACTGAGGTTCATGACATTGTACAGGAGGCAGTAATCAACACCATCTTCAATAAAAAGAAAAGCAAAAAGGCAAAATGGTTGTCTGAAGAGGCCTTACAAATAGCTATGAAAAGAAGAGAAGCAAAGGCAAAGGAGAAGAGGAATGAAATACCCATTTGAATACAGAATTCCAAAGAACAGCAAGGAGAGATAAGAAAGCCTTCCTCAGTGAACAATGCAAAGAAATAGAGGAAAAAAACAGAATGGGAAAGACTAGAGATCTCTTCAAAAAAATTATAGAAACCAAGGGAATATTTCATGCAGAGATGGGCACAATAAAAGGACAGAAATGGTATGGACCTAACAGAAGCATAAAATATTAAGAAGAGATGGCAAAAATACACAGAAGAATTATACAAAAAAGATCTTCACGACCCAGATAATCACTCACCGAGAGTCAGACATCCTGCAGTGTGAAGTCAAGTGGGCATTAGGAATCATTATTACAAACAACCTAGTGGAGGTGATGGAATTCCAGTTGAGCTCTTTCAAATCCTAAAAGATGATGCTGTGAAAGTGCTGCACGCAGTATGCCAGCAAATTTGGAAAACTCAGCAGTGGCCAAAGGACAGGAAAAGTTCAGTTTTCATTCCAATCCCAAAGAAAGGCAATGCCAAAGAATGTTCAAACTTTTGCACAACTGCCCTCATCTCACACACTAGTAAAGTAATGCTCAAAATTCTCCAAGCCAGGCTTCAACAGTATGTGAACCATGAACTTCCAGATGTTCAAGCTGGATTTAGAAAAGCCAGAGGAAGCAGAGATCAAATTGCCAACATCTGGTAGATCATTGAAAAAGCAAGAGAGTTCCAGAAAAACATCTACTTCTGCTTTATTGACCACTCCAAAGCTTTTGACTGTGTGGATCACAACAAACTGTGGAAAGTTCTTCAAGAGATGGGAATACCAGACCACCGGACCTGCCTTTAGAGAAATCTGTATGTAGGTCAGCAGGCAACACTGAGAAATGGACATGGAACCACAGACTGGTTCCAAATAGGAAAAGGAGTACGTCAAGGCTGTATATTGTCACCCTGCTTAGTTAACTTATATGCAGAGTACATCATGAGAAACACTAGACTGGATGAAACACAAGCTAGAATCAAGATTTCCAGGAGAAATATCAACAACCTCAGATATGCAGATGACACCACCCTTATGGCAGAAAGTGAAGAAGAACTAAAGAGCCTCTTGATGAAAGTGAAAGAGGAAAGTGAAAAAGTTGGCTTAAAGCTCAACATTCAGAAAACTAAGATCATGGCATCTGGTCCCATGACTTCATGGGAAATAGATGAGGAAACAGTGGAAACAGTGTCAGACTTTATTTTTGGGGGCTCCAAAATCACTGCAGATGGTGATTGCAGCCATGAAATTAAAAGACGCTTACTACTTGGAAGGAAAGTTAAGACCAACCGAGATAGCATATTCAAAAGCAGAGACATTACTTTGCCAACAAAGATCTGTTTAGTCAAGGCTATAGTTTTTCCAGTGGTCACGAATGGATGTGAGAGTTGGACTGTGAAGAAAGCTGAGCGCCGAAGAATTGATGCTTTTGAACTGTGGTGTTGGAGAAGACTCTTGAGAGTCCCATGGACTGCAAGGAGGTCCAACCAGTGCATTCTAAAGGAGATCAGTCTTGGGTGTTCATTGGAAGGACTGATGCTAAAGCTGAAACTCCAATACTTTGGCCACCTCATGCAAAGAGTTGACTCATTGGAAAAGACTCTGATGGTGGGAGGGATTGGGGGCAGAAGGAGAAGGGAACAACAGAGGATGAGATGGCTGGATGGCATCACCAACACGATGGACATGAGTTTGAGTGAACTCCGGGACTTGGTGATGGACAGGGAGGCCTGGCGTGCTGCGATTCATGGGGTCGCAAAGAGTTGGACACGACTGAGCGACTGAACTGAACTGAAAGCCAGATAATGACAACTGCAAAAAAAAGAGGAAAATTAAAACATATCAAAAGCCATTTTGATAAACCCACAGATGATATTATATTTAATAGTGAAAAGCTGGACATTTCTCCTCTAAGATTAGGAACATTACAAGCATGTCAACCTTCACCATTTCCATTTAAACACAGCACTGAAAATGCTACTCACAGTAATCAGACCAGAATAAGAAATAAAGACCTCCAGATTTGAAGGGAAGAAGTAAAAATGTCACTATTTGCAGATGCTGTGATATTTTATATATATATATAATATATATAAAATAGAAAACCTTAAAGACTCCAGTATAAAACTATTAGAATAAGTGAATTCATTGAAGCTGCAGAATATAAGACTAATATAGAAATCTGTTGTCTTTCTATACACTAATGATAAACTTTCAGAAAGAGAAATAAGTAGTCCCATTTACCACAGAGGTGAGTGATCTATACTCTGAAAACTATGTAACATACAAATAAGGTACCCTGTGTTCGTGGATTGAAAAAAACTGGTTTTGTTAAATGTCTACATTACCCAAAGCAATCTATAGATTCAATGCAATTCTTATTCAAATACCCAGGATATTTTTCATAGAATTAGAACAAATAATCCTTGTTATGTGTGTGTCTGTTAGTTGCTCAGTCATCTTCAACTCTTTGTGACCCCATGGACTGTAGCCCACCAGGCTCCTCTCTCCACTTAATTCTCCAGGCCAGAATACTGAGGTGAGTTGTCATTCCTTTCTGCAGGGGATCTTCTTGACCCAGGAATTGAACCTGGGTCTCCTGCACCGCAGGCAGATTCTTTACTGTTTGAGCTACCTGGGAAGCCCTTGCATGCAATCACAAAACACTCCAAAAAGCCAAAGCCATCTAAAAAAAAAAAAAAAAGTTGTTGGTATCATGTCCCCCAACTAGACTATACAACTAAGCTACAGTAATCAAGCAGTATAGGACTGGCTCAAAAGCAGATGTATAGATCAACAGAACAAAATAGAGAACCAAAGACATATCTACACACATATGGTCAATTAATCTATGGCAAAGAAGGCAAGAATAAACAATGGGGAAAAGATAGTATCTTTAAAAAATGAAATTAAAATATTCCCTAAACCATATGCAAAAATAAACTCAAAATATGTTAAAGATATAAGACCTGAAACTATAGAATTCCTGGACAGAAGCATGAACAATACTCTCTTTGATATAGAACTTGGCAATATATTTTGAATCTCCCTCCTCAGGCAAGGGGAACTGATGCAAAAGTATACAAATGGCACTACATCAAACTAAAAAGCTTTTGCACAGTGAAAGAAACCATAAACAAGATGAAAAGAAAACCTACAAGGTGGGAGAAGATATTTTTCAAATGACATATCTGATAAGGGGTTAATAACCAAAATATACAAATTCATGTAACATAAAAAACAGAAACACCACAATTATAAAATTGCAGAGGATGTGAATAGTCATTTTTCCAAAGAAGACATGTAGATCATCAATAGGCATATGGAAAGATGCTGCTTCACCAGGGACGTGTAAATCAAAGCCACAGTGAGATATCGTGTTGCACCTATCAGAATGGCTATCATCCAAAAGATAAAAAATAATTAGTGTTGGCAAGGAAGTGGAGAAAAGGGAGCCCAAGAATACTGATTATGGGAATGTAAATTGGTACAACTACTATGAAAAACTCTGATGCTGGGAGGGATTGGGGGCAGGAGGAGAAGAGGAGGACAGAGGATGAGAAGCCTGGATGGCATCACTGACTCGATGGACGTGAGTCTGAGTGAACTCCGGGAGTTGGTGATGGACAGGGAGGCCTGGCGTGCTGCGATTCATGGGGTCGCAAAGAGTCGGACACGACTGAGTGACTGAACTGAACTGTGAAAAACAATATGGTTTCCAAAAAAAAATAAAAAAATAGAACTACCATACAATCCAGCAATTCTTCCTCTGTGTATATACCTATAGAAAACAAAAATATTATTCAAAAATATACATGGACCTCAATGTTTAATGTAACGTTATTTACAATACTCAAGATATGTAAGTGACCTGGGTGTCCATCAACAGTTTAATGGAAAAAGACGACACCACACACACACAATGGAGTATTACTGAGTCATTAAAAATAGACATGGATTTCCCTGGTGGTCCAGTGGTTGGAAATCTGCTTGACAGTGTGGGGCACACAGGTTTGATCCCTGGTCTGGCAGGATCCTAACATGCTGCAGGGCAGCTAAGCCCACATGCCACAATTACTGAGCCTGTACTCTAGAGCCTATGCTCTGCAACAAAAGAAGTCAACACAATGAGAAACCCAAGGACTGCAATGAAGAGCATCTCCTCCTTGCTGCAATTTGAAAAAGCCTGTATGCGGCAAAGAAGACCCAGTGGAACCAAAGCTAAATAAATATATAAATAAAATTTTAAAAATAGCCCTAAAATGTTGCCATCTGAACAACATGGATGGACCTGGAGGATATTATGACCAGTGAAATAAGTCAGACAAAGAAATACAAATACCATATGTCTTTACTTATATGTGGAATCTAAAAGATAGAATGAATAAATATAACAAAATAGAATCAGACTCAAAGAGGAGAAACTAGTGGTTACCTACCAGCAGGGAGAGGGATTATGGAAGAGGTAATATAAGGAAAGGGGACTGAGAGGCACACACTGTTAGATATAAAATAAATGGATGTAATGTATAGGGATTCAAGTCAATGTTTCATATGGAGGACAATCTATAAAAGTCACAGATGAACCAATACAATATTGTAAGTTGATTATACTAAAAAAAGAAAAAATCCCAAACCTCAACCATCATTTTTAAAAAATCTAACTTCTACCCAAAAATGTCAATGGAAGAAATACAATTGAATAAAAATACTTAATAAAGATCAGGTGGAAAGGGACAATAAGGGAAAAATGAAAAGAAAACAAATAGCAAAATTATAAAGCTAATACTAACCATATCAAGTATTATATTGAAATTACATGGACTTAACAATCCAATTACTTAATCAGACTGGATAAAAATACAAGACTACCTTTATGGTACCTAGGAGAAATATCCTAAATGTAAATACACAGAAAAAGTAAAAAGATGAGAAAACATAAATCACAAAAGAGGTTAAGTATAGAAAGCTGAAGTGCCTGTATTAATACCAGACCTCCCTCAAAATCACAAAATACTAGAGTTGACACAAAGTATAAGAGAAAATATAAATGTCTTAATATTGGTAAAGACATTCAATTGGATACTATAAAACTTTCCATGAAGACAATGCTGATACAGTTAAATTCCCTATTGGTTCCCTCAAAAATCTTAAGAATAATGTCAGTGTTACACAAACTCTTTCAGAATTGGTTAAAAAGAGAAAACACTTTTCAATATTACCCTGATACAAAAACTAGACAAAAATATCACCTTCCAAAACACAACCAAATCTATCCTATGATTCATGCACAAAAATACAGCTGAAATATTTCAAAGTAGACAGCTATTTCAATTAAAAACTTAATTAACAGCAACATTCTCTGTTCATACACCAGCACACACGAAAACCCTGGGGTATTCTCTCAAGCATATTAACCTAATCTTCAGAAATAAAATTTCTACCAACTCTTACTAGTATGTTAACTATTAGGCCAATGAAGACAGAACAGATGCTCTAGTATACTTCTTTCCAGTGCGAGGATCAGTCAAGTGTTCTGGATATGATCACATAAAGTTATAAAAACACATTGGCTATTGATTGTGGACGGTGAGGGTAAAAAACAGGACTGGAGTGTTGGCGTGTGCATGGTGTGCCTGCATGCATGCATGTTTTAGTGTGAATGCTTGAAAACAACATTGACAAATACATTTGCTGAAGCAATTTCCAAAACACAGAAAACTAGGAGAATCAGAAGTAACCTTGACCAATTCTGTCTTAAAAATAACCTGCTCACTAATAAATTAAAATAGTAACTGTTTACCTTAGATAAAAGTAAAGAATGGAACAAAGAAAAAAGATTGAAACACAAGATAAAAATACAGAATGGAACAAAGAAAAAAGGTTGAAACACCTGTAATCTCACCATCAAGAAAAAAATTGATTAATATTTTCTAATTTCCCTACAGTCTTTTCAAGACATACATACATTTTATCTAACCAATCCCAAACTCCTAGACACAGGATATTTACAGTGTTTTTCACAAAGATAAAAATGACTATGAAATATCTTTATGTATAGAATATTGGTTAATATCTTTGATCATTTACTTAGGTCAAACTTCTAGAAGAATTTACAAAGTTGAAGGTTACGAACTCTTTAAAGTTCTTGATACATACTGCCAAATTTCAAAACAACTGGACTGAATTTCAGTCCATTAGAAGGCCCAGGATTTGTAGCTCTCATATTCATACCCTGACTAATGAAAAGTATTATGTTTTTCATCTTTGATTATCTGATGAGTGACAGTGTTATAACAGTGCATGATCTATAACATTATACAATGTTATAAAACAAAAGGCAGACATGAGCCCACATCGGGTAAGGCTTATCAGATGATCTATCCAAAGGCCACATACAGTTGTCATTAAGAGGCACACAAGGTAGACAGAAAAATCCATGGGAAGCAGACTTTGCTGGAAAACATATTAATAGTATTATACACAGAAGATTCCAGTCCTCTTGATCCTCCCTTCATCACTACATGCATTAACACGGTCACACATGTTTACAGGACAGAAGTAGTACAACTAAGTAAACATGGCATTATTCAGTTCACTTCAGTTCAGTCACTCAGTTGTATCTGACTCTTTGTGACCCCACGGACTGCAGCATGCCAGGCCTCCCTGTCCATCACCAGAGTTTACCTGTCCTCCCAGAGTTTACCCAAACTCATGTCCATTGAGTCAGTGATGCCACCCAACCATCTCATCTGCTGTCGTCCCCTTCTCCTCCTGCCCTCTATCCTTCCCAGCATCAGAGTCTTTTCAAATGACTCAGTTCTTCACATCAGGTGGCCAAAGTACTGGAATTTCAGCTTCAGCATCAGTCCTTCCAATGAACACCCAGGACTAATCTCCTTAGGATGGACTGGTTGGATCTCCTTGCAGTCCAAGGGACTCTCAAAAGTCTTCTCCAACAACACAGTTCAAAAGCATCAGTTCTTTGGCACTCAGCTTTCTTTATAGTTCAACTCTCACATCCATACATGACTACTGAAATAACCATAGCCTTGACTAGATAGACCTTTGTTGGCAAACTAATGTCTCTTCTTTTTAAAATGCTGTCTAGGTTGGTCATAACTTTTCTTCCAAGGAATAAGCGTCTTTTAATTTCATGGCTGCAGTCACCATCTGCAGTGATTTTGGAGCCCAAAAAAATAAAGTCAGCCACTGTTTTCACTGTTTCCCCATCTATTTCCCATGAAGTGATGGGACCAGATGCTATGATCTTAGTTTTCTGAATGTTGAGCTTTAAGCCAACTTTTTGATTCTCCTCTTTCACTTTCATCAAGAGGCTCTTTAGTTCTTCTTCACTTTCTGCCATAAGGGTGGTGTCATTTGCATATCTGAGGTTATTGGTATTTCTCCCAGCAATCTTGATTTCAGCTTGTGCTTCTTCCAGCCCAGCATTTCTCACGATGTACTATGCATAGAAGTTAAATAAGTTAACTAAGCAGGGTGACAATATACAGCCTTGACGTACTCCTTTTCCTATTTGGAACCAGTCTGTTGTTCCATGTCCAGTTCTAACTGTTGCTTCCTGACCTGCATACAGGTTTCTCAAGAGGCAGGTCAGGTGGTCTGGTATTCCCATCTCTTTCAGAACTTTCCACAGTTTATTGTGATCCACATAGTCAAAGGCTTTGGCATAGTCAATAAAGCAGAAATAGATGTTTTTCTGGAACTCTCTTGCTTTTTCGATGATACAGAGGATGTTGGCAATTGAACTCTGGTTCTTCTGCCTTTTCTAAAACCTGCTTGAACATCTGGAAGTTCATGGTTCACGTATTGCTGAAGCCTGGCTTGGAGAATTTTGAGAATTACTTTACTAGTGTGTGAGATGAGTGCAATTGTGCGGTAGTTTGAGCATTCTTTGGCATTGCCTTTCTTTGGGATTGGAATGAAAACTGACCTTTTCCAGTCCTGTGGCCACTGCTGAGTTTTCCAAATTTGCTGATATATGTAATCTCAGAATTCATTTCAAGGGCTTGCCTAAATTATTTCCTGATAACACATTCGATGTTAAAGTGGATGATCTATGTGTTTACTCCCTCAGTCACGTCTGACTCCTTGTGACCCCATGGACTGTAGCCCACCAGGCTCCTCTGTCCATGGGATTTTCCAGGCAAGAATACTGGAGTGGGTTGACATGCCCTCATCCAGGGGATCTTCCAAACCCAGGGATCAAACCCAGGCCTCCCTCATTGCAGATAATTCCTTTACCATCTGAGCCACCAGGGAAGCTAGTGTTTTATTTAGCTATAGCTTCATGACAAACATCTTCCTAAGCAGGATGATGAAAGTAGCTTGATTCAGTGGGAGAAAGTCAGAATTTGGAGACTGACCTGAATAAAAATCCCCTGTTTATACTGTGTGAAATTTGTTACATTACATAGTCTATATCTATTCTAGTTAATGTGTAATGTAGGAAAAATAAAATCTATGTCACAGTAAGATCAGGTCTGTACCCCAACTGGTCAAGCTTAAGCCTCCTATGACGGAACGTGTGTGTGTGTGTGCATGCTCAATTGTATTCCATTCCTTGGAACGCCATGGACTATAGCATACCAGGCTCTTCTATCTAAGGGATTCTCCAGGCAATAAACTGGAGAGGGTTGCCATGCCCTTCTCCAGGAGATCTTCCTGACCCAGGAATCTAACCTAAATCTCTTTCAGCTCCTGCATGGGCAGGTGAACTGTACTACCTGGGAAACCCATGAGGGAGGAGAAACCAGTGAATCCTTCTCTGGATGTTACAGAGATGCCTCCTTCTTCCTCAGAAACAGGAAAGAAGCAAATTCATCAAAGCCCAAGTTTTCACACCATTTCAAGTTATGAAATTGAGAAAACAGGTTAGACTATAGCATTTCTTTCTCATGACCATCTGTAAAATGGACAAAATTCTCTGCTTAGATTCTCCTGAGAAAAATATTCACTGGACTTGAGCATTTTCCCAATAGAAAAATGTTATACAGAAGAAAAGTTTTTATTGGATTCTATTTTTGGAAGAGATTATTTCCAAATCTAAACCCAATCTGTGGCATAATTCTCAGTAAATCTAACCCCACACTCAATGCTAATAGAAAATACTTTTCTAGAATAAGGGCTAAACTTAAATCTCTCCTACTAAAGCTTCACTTTTTGTCAATTTTCAGGAATACATGAAACTCTATATTTTAAACTTTGCTTTCCAATTCTTAAAGCTGTCTAAAAAGAGCAATCATAAAGATACTTTGAGGACAAGAAAATTGTAGGTTTAAAATATATAAGTTGAATTTACTATTAAAACTAATTATATGTAGGCTCCGCACGTTCTTCTAGCTTATTTCTATTTTAAAGGCAATTTTCCTGTTCTAAAGTAATTGTCTAGGTCTTCTCTTCCTCCAAAGGAATTCTCCTGGATACTGATAACTGATAATGTACACAGGCAACCAGAGACAGAGAAGTTACTTTCCTAGTACTTAGATATTCACATGTAGGAAACATGTGTTTCACAGGTCAAAACACTCAAAACTATCAAAAGTGGTGTATTTATTTCTGAAAGGATTTCAGAATAAGGAAATAATATTAGCATGGAGAATATTTTCCCCCAAATATCTTGAGACAATGTTTTTTTTTTTTAATCTATTTTTTTTTTAATTTTAGGAGAGATAAAGAACTAGGTCTTGCTTCCCTTGAAAAATGTATACTTTCTGCATATGGATCTTAATGATTAAGAGTCTACTGTTAGAAAAAAAAATTCCTGAGTTTGGATTTCTACATTACCAGCTGTAGAACCATGGGAAAAACAATCTTTTTGCCTTAGTTTCCCCATATGTAATAATAATAATGAAATAATTTTGTCAGGTAATAATTTTGTCAACTTTATATAGTTGAGATTCAATGTGTGATTATGAATAAAATACTTAGTATCATGTATGTTACAGAGTAGGCACTATAAAAATTAATAAATGATAAAGGTAAAGGACCATGGCCATGTCTAACTCAATGAAACTACGAGCCAAGCCATGTAGGGCCACCAAAAATGGACGTGTCATGGTGGAGAGTTCTGACAGAATGTGATCCACTGGAGAAATGAATAGTAAACCACTTCAGTATTCTTGCCTTGAGAACCCCATGAACAGTATGAAAATGCAAAAATACAGGACAGTGAAAGAGGAACTCCTCTGGTCAGTAGGTGCCCAATATGCTACTGGAGATCACTGGAGAAATAACTCCAGAAAGAATGAAGGGATGGAGCCAAAGCAAAAATAATACCCAGTTGTGGATGTAACTGGTGACGGAAGTAAAGTCTGATGCTGTAAAGAGCAATATTGCATAGGAACCTGGAATGTTAGGTCCATGAATTAAGGTAAATTGGAAGTGGTCAAACAGGAGATGGCAAGAGTGAACGTTGACATTTTAGGAATCAGTGAACTAAAATGGACTGGAATGGGTGAATTTAACTCAGATGAACATTATATCTACTACCACGGGCAGGAATCCCTTAGAAGAAATGGAGTAGCCATCACACTCAAGAGTCTGAATGCAGTACTTGGATGCAATCTCAAAAACGACAGAATGATCCCTGTTTGTTTCCAAGGCAAACTATTCAACATCACAATAATCCATGTCTATGCCCAATCAGTAATTCTGAAGAAGCTGAAGTTGAATGATTCTACGAAGACCTACAAAACCTTCTAGAACTAATAACCAAAAAAGATGTCATTCCTATGAAAGTCATAGTCTTTGAATGATACTACATTTACATCCCAGTTCCTGAATGCATAAAAAGTATAGAAGGAAAAAATAAATTATTACAAAACATCTGTCCATGATTAAGACTGACCGTCATGAAGATTATCATACTGGACTGTTCAGATTAACAACAAATATGGTCATGATCTTTCAACTGAAATAAAACATTCTCCCAATGTTTTCAGGAGAAGAATAATTTATTTTCATTAAAAAATTTCCATATAGAAAATATTTAAAGTATATCATTTACCTGAATATGTAACTCACCCAGAATAAAATTTTAGAAAAACCAAAATATCTGAGGATGAGACTACAGGACTAGCTTTTAAAGAAGGATTTTAATCAGTCTAATCATCAAATTGTAAACAAGATTAAAGATTATAATCTTCAAGAGCTTTAAGAATGTTCTTAGTATAAATAGAAGAAAACAGTTTATTTAACAAATATAACACATGGCCGGTTTTGCAGTTAACACAGGCCATGTGATTTTTTTTTTTCAAATTATGTCAAAGAGGAAGTAAAATTGAGCTATGTCCATTCTTTTTTGCACGTGTACTCACACACATACAAATATGAATACCATATGCTATTCATGTCATCACTTTGTGAAAGTTGATATATTCTTTCATACCCCACTTTTCCATAATGCCTCCTGGGAAGATGCTACTTGATGAAAAATTAAGTTGAATCACTTTCTTTTTACAGAGTACAGAGAAGAGAGTGACAAACCCACTGTACATCTCTGGCTTGCATAAGTTGCTCTTAAACTGTCACTTTAATTATTCTTGAACTGCAAGCTTGCCTCCAGGCAAATTTCACAGAGGTTTTAAATAATCCATTGTATAAAATATTATCATGGACAGTGGGAAAATATTGAAAATAAAAGACGAACACAGAGTTTAAACAAATACATGAAACACGTTTATTTAAGGACAGGTAAACTTTTACAAATAGACCTTAACATATTTCTGTGTAGACTAGGTCCTTGAAATTTGGAGGTAAGTGGTTCTCCCAGTGCTTTCCTGATTCTTCGTCATAGGAGGGAGGGTGAGTCTATTTCGCTAAAGACTTCAAAGACACTGTGAGTTATAAGTAATTGTCTTAGAACCTGAAATACTATATAAATAAACGAACTAGACCTAGACTCATAGAGATATCCTTTAGGGGAATTTAAAAGGAAAGCTCCAACTACATTTGTGTACTCAGTCACTGAGTCATGTCCAGCTCTTTGCCTCCTCATGGACTCTAGCCCACCAGGATCCTCTGTCCATGGAATTCTCCAGAGAAGAATACTGGAGTGGATTGCCATTTCCTATCCTAGGGGATCTTCCCAAGCCAGGGATCAAATCAACATCTCTTGCATCTCCTGCATTGGAGGGTAGATTATTTACCATTAGTGGCACTTCCTAATGTTATAATTTTTATTCTGCTCAAAATCAACACTCCTATCATCAGTTCAGTTCAGTTCAGTCGCTCAGTCATGTCCGACTCTGCAACCCCATGAATCACAGCACGCCAGGCCTCCCTGTCCATTGCCAATTCCCAGAGTTCACTCAAACTCGTGTCCATTGAATTGGTGATGCCATCCAGCCATCTCATTCTTTGTCATCCCCTTCACCTCCTGCTCCCAATCCCTCCCAGCATCAGAGTCTTTTCCAATGAGTCAACTCTTCGCATGAGGTGGCCAAAGTACTGGAGTTTCAGCTTTAGCATCAGTCCTTCCAAAGAACACCCAGGACTGATCTCCTTTAGAATGGACTGGTTGGATCTCCTTGCAGTCCAAGGGACTCTCAAGAGTCTTCTGCAACAACACAGTTCAAAAGCATCAATGTGTCGGCGCTCAGCTTTCTTCACAGCCAACTTTCACATCCATACATGACCAATGGAAAAACCATAGCCTTGATTAGATGGACCTCTGTTGGCAAAGTAATGTCTCTGCTTTTCAATATGTTGTCTAGGTTGGCATAACTTTTCTTCCGAGGAGTAAGCGTCTTTTAATTTCATGGCTGCAATCACCATCTGCAGTGATTTTGGAGCCCCAAAAAATAAAATCTGACACTGTTTCCCCATCTATTTCCCATGAAGTGATGGGACCAGATCATACTCACTCTTTATTGAATTTCTAAAATTATTTGTGAATGAATGGACTACTTTTAAATAATTTTTGCATTTAATGCTCATAGCAATGATATAAAAAAGCATTATTGGTCACATTTCGTAGTTTGGAGAGATTAGGCAATAACCCAAGTTACTCAATTTATTGTTGAGGTTTTGGTTTTTTAACCCATTTCTATCTCCCAAATCCTAGCTTTCACCACATGAGGTGGTAGGTATAGCAATGGCTTTTTTTCTTCTGGGAAGAACGAGGGAGAGTGGAAATAAATGAATATTTACCCAGCATTTTTAAAAAATATAACCAATATGATCAAACCAGTCAATCCTAAAGGAAATAAGTCCTGAATATTCATTGGAAGGACTGATGCTGAAGCTCCAACACTTTGGCCACTGGATGCTAAGAGCCCATTCATTAGAAAGAACTTTGATTCTGGGAAAGATTTAAGGCAGGAGAAGGGGACGACAGAAGACGAAACAGTAGGATGGCATCACGAACTCAGTGGACATGAGTTTGGTCTAGGTAGGTCTGGGAGATGAGTGTGGTGTGCTGAAGTCCATGGGTTCGCAGAGAGTCAGACACAACTGAGAGACTGAACAAGAAGGTACTAGTTAGTATTTTACTTAGTCTGGATCTTTCACATCATACTGTTTCAAAGAAAGTTATGTATGTGGAAGTGCTACTACATATACATCTGTAGACTTGGAAATATGTCTTCTGGTTCTCTGGATATTACCTATTTAATCTAGCCCTCCAGCTTGATAGTCTTAAAATCATTTGAATCCCAAATTAACTCTTCTTCCTAGCCTCTGCCCATGGAAATTTCCTGAAGCAGCCTTTCTTCTCTTCATATTTCATAGTTCTGGCCATATTCCACTCCATACAATGCAACCTCTTCTTCAACTATCAAAGTTTAAATACTGTAGCTCAAATAACAATAGGGTGTTTTCATTTGATAAAAGCATTGTCTTTATAGGAGTTGAACTATTTAAGTCAATGTATAATAAAACAGGCAGAATGCCCTTTAGGCCAGGAGTCCCCAGCCTCCCCCAACCAAGGCCACACAGCAGGAGGTAAGCAGTGGGAAACAAGCAAACAAAACTTCATCTGTATTTATAGTCAATCCCCATCGTTCTCCCATCACCCCCAGATAGGAAAGTCTAGCTGCAGGAAAACAAGTTCAGGGCTCCCACCGATACTGCATTACGGTGAGTTGTATAATTATTTAATTATATATCAATAATAATAATGCAATAATGCAATAATAATAATACAAATAAAGTGTATAATAAATATAATGTGCTTGAATCATCCCCAAACCACCCCCACCCTTGGTCCATGGAAACATTGTCTTCCATGAAACCTGTTCCTGGTGCCAAAAAGTTGGGGATAACTGCTTTACATCTACAGAAAGAATAATTCTAGAACACTCTAGTAGATGATATAGGTTGAGTCACTAAATATTCTATCTTCTGTATCCCTCATCTCTCTATACAATGTAGGCTGGAATATCTAAAAACAATTAACAAAAACAAACTTATTTTTCCAGGTTTTCATCCAGGTGACTTATTTCTGGCCAATGAGTTTAAAGCCATATCGGGCCAATCTTCTAACTCTATCTTATTTTTGTGCTGTTTTTTTCCTCCAGTTTGTTCTTAGTGTGATAGATAGAGCTACAGTAGTAAGGTTGAGACCGTTAGGTAGTGGATGTGGGAGAAAGGTCAAGTTTAATGTGAAGGTACAGTCTTTGACATCTGTGAGTTGCTAAAGAATGTGAAGAAACACGTACCTTCATATTTTGGGGATGTAAGAAAATGCAGTTGGATTTTCTGGCCTTGATGCAGAATGCTTTATGAATTTTATACTAAAGAAAGGTCATCACCAAAAATAAATAAACTGACAAGCTGACACAGCAAACTGCAACCCTATGGCTCAAAAGACAAATGTCATCAGCTCACACTGAAAGTGAAAGTGTTAGTCATTCAGTCAAGTCCCATTCTTTGCCACCCAATGGACTGTAGCCCATCAGGCTCCTCTGTCCATGGAATTCTCCAGGCAACAATATTGGAGTGAGCAGCCATTCTCTTCTCCAGGGGAGCTTCCTGACCAGGGATAGATCCCAGGTCTCCTGCATTGCAGGCAGATTGTTTACCACCTGAGCCACCGGGGAGCCCAACTGACTGTGTTCAAAAGATCAAATTTACCAGAGTCAGCTGAGAAGCAGCTCTTTCTGTACAATAGAGATATATCAGTATTTTATCTGGGTACTTACGTCAGATGCTGACCCCTAATATTCTTGTCTCTAATTCTGAGTTCTTCCTCACCCAATCCCCCCACTCATGTTTTAACCCCCTGCCAATTTATACATAGGATTGGGTATTCTCTGCATAGGAAATCAAAGTATTATACCCCCTAGACAGAAAGGTATCTAGATTAGAGACAAATATACATCCTGATCAATATATCACGGAATTAGCCAGGGTTACTAATGCCACCAACTTTATATAACAACGCAAATCTCAGTGGCCTAAAACAAGAAAGGTTTATTTCTTGTTCATTTCAGAACTGAGCAGCTCATATATACATACTTCCCCACCTCTGGAGTCTCCCTCCCACCTCCTCATCCACAGGTGGATGACCTCCTAGGTCATCACAGAGCACCATGCTGAGCTCCCTGCTACACAGCAGCTTCCCACTAGCTAACTATTTCACACATGGTAGTGTATATATGTCAATACAACTCTCCACACATATAGCTGTTTCGTGAAGTTGTACAGCAGAAACTAACACATTGTAAAGCCATTCTGTCCCAGTTAATAAAAATAAAAAGCAATTTTAAAGAAGAAAGTATTGTGACTTCTTTCTAAGCAATGACTGAAGGGTTCCTTCTGCAATTTCTCTGTGGCTTTGTCGGATGCGGGCCCTCTCTAGAGTCATCCTCTGGGTCCATCGACCTAGCTGGTGTGTTAAGACCTTGTGGCAGAAAGTGGAGAAGAACTAAAGAGCCTCTTGATGAAGGTGAAAGTGGAGAGTGAAAAAGTTGGCTTAAAGCTCAACATTCAGAAAATGAGGATCATGGCATCCGGTCCCATCACTTCATGGGAAATAGATGGGGAAACAGTGGCTGACTTTATTTTGGGGGGAGGGGGTCCAAAATCACTGTAGATGGTGACTGCAGCCATGAAATTAAAAGACGCTTATTCCTCAGAAGAAAAGTTATGACCAACCTAGACAGCATAATAAAAAGCAGAGATGTTACTTTGCCAACCAAGGTCCATCTAGTCAAGGCTATGGTTTTTCCAGTGGTCATGTATGGATGTGAGAGTTGGACTATAAAGAGGGTTGAGCACAGAATAATTGATGCTTTTGAACTGTGCTATTGGAGAAGACTTTTGAGAGTCCCTTGGACTGCAAGGAGATCCAACCAGTCCATCCTAGGGGAAGTCGGTCCTGGGTGTTCATTGGAAGGACTGATGTTAAAGCTGAAACTCCAGTATTTTGGCCACCTGATGCGAAGATCTGACTCATTTGAAAAGACCCTGATGTTGGGAAAGATTGAAGGCAGGAGGAGAAGGGGACGACAGAGGATAAGATGGTTGGATGGCATCACCAACTCAATGGACATGAGTTTGGGTAAGCTCCAGGAGTCGGTGATGGACAGGGAGACCTGGCGTGCTGCAGTTCATGGGGTCGCAAAGAGTTGGACACGACTGAGTGGCTAAACTGAACTGAACTGATAGACAGTTGCACGTGCCATTATATGAACCAGTCATGGGGATAATACACATTGCTTACCTCCAGATAATACTGGTCAGAAACCAAGCACATGGGACCAAAATTAATAAAAGGGAATCTTGGCAAATAGCCTTCCTGTGTTCCCAGGGAGAGAAGACAAGACAATTAAGCAGATAAATAACCTCTGTCACAACCTGTCTCATGTGGATTAAGCTAGAATGAGTCTGTCCTTTGAGATTCTTTTTCTTGAATGAACCAATAAAGTCTAGTTTCCAACTATGCATGAATGAATACAAGACTTGGCATATGAAGATTCAAGTGAGAAACCCTGCCTGCCATCATTCAGTGTGGAACTAAAACCAAGATGCTACAAATGTCAGACACTGAAGCCTGCAATCTCTGATTCCAAAATTCATGCTCCTATGGGACCAACTGAATTTCAAATATTTTTTTATGAAAATTAATTGTCCTAAATTTTGGTCATTCTGTTTTCTAGAAAATAGAGAGACAATACGACATTAACAAAGTATCTCTTGGTAACCTGTTGCAAATTAAATCTGACACAAGGAAAATAAGGGACAATTTTAGGCTGATGGCAAACATAAAGGTGATTTATCTTTTAGCAAACGTATCAAATGGCTCACAAACACAACATGTTAATGGGTTGCCTAAAAATAACAGCACTACAACAATCTCAGCATTTCTCATGTGCCATAATCGGTGCTGTTCTTTATTTACTTTATGATAAATCTCATTATGACATAAGAAGTGTTTAACCTCCCCTTTTATATAAAGAGAAGCTAAAAGTCCAACAGCCAAAGAAACACAATAAATTGTCTATAATTAGCTGAATGACCACATGTACAAAGTCACAAATCACATAAGTGAACTCAAGTTTATCTCAAAGCAATGATTATATTTATATTTTATCAACTACAAGGAACAGAAATGTTGAAAAAAATATTCTGAAGTCATATTCGTCAGTAAGCCAATTAAAGAATGGGTTATTTCCTGATTTTAAGTTGCATTTATTACTATAAACTAGGCGATAGAGAATATTCATTAAAAATTTTATTGTTAATAATTATTGTGCTCTTAGCATGTACCAGGGACTATGTCAAATACATACATGCATTTTAAAAGTACATTGGTCAGCTATCACTGCAATGTGGTTACATACTAAACAGCACTAAAACTCACTGACTTACAGCAAGAAGTATTTAACTCTGACTTACAGGTTTGTGAGTTGTCAGCCACTCAGCAGGCATAAGCTGTATTTTATGTTCCAGTCTCAAGGCTGAAGACTGGGTTTAGGTCTGCTCTATATAACTCTCATTTTACTTGGACCAAATGCTACCTGGACCATGTTTTTCTTAAGGTGAATAGCAGGAATACAAGAGTAAGTGACAAAGCATCTAGTCTGCAAAGATTTTTGCCCAGAAGAGACCATGGTCACTTCTGCCCACATTCAAATGTGTGGAGCACAGGGAGGGCACTGTGCATCTGCAAAAATAATTCAACCTATAGAAAAAGCAATCCTGAAATCCTGATAACAACCCTTTTAGGAAGATACCTAGTTAAATGAGTGCTTCTCTTGTGGCTCAGCTGGTAAAGAATCTGCCTGCAATGAGGGAGACCTGGGTTCAATCCCAGGGTTGGGAAGATCCCCTGGAGAAGGGAAAGGCTACCCATACTAGTATTCTGGCCTGGAGAATCCCATGGACTACAGTCCACGGGGTCACAAAGAGTCGGACATGACTGAGTGACTTTCACTTTGTTTAAATGAGTAACTTTTTTAAGGTCAGAGTTAGGAAGAGTCATATTTTAAACTCAGGTTCAGACAACTCCAGCCTAAGATCTAAGCTACAATACTGTCAAGTTGATAGCATTCTTGACTCAAGGATATATACCAGTTCATATTCAATTTTAGGCCATTGGCTACAAAAAATTGTCAGGCTATATCATTTACTATATCTATATCTATATCTATATATATTGGAGAAGGAAATGGCAACCCACTCCACTCCAGTGTTCTTGCCTGGAGAATCCCAGGGACAGAGAAGCCTGGTGGGCTGCCCTCTATGGGGTTGCACAGAGTCGGACACGATTGAAGTGACTTAGCAGCAGTGTATACATATATATACACACACACACACACACATATTTTTATATATATATACACATATGTTTTATATATATATATATACATATATATATATATATATACACACACACACACATACACACACAATTAGTTTAAGAATTGGTTTCTTTGACCAATTAGGTATGTCAAAAAGCAAAAGTCTATCATATATCTGTCATGTTAAAACACTCTAAAATCCTTCATTTCAAATGAATTGAATGCTCAACATCACTCATTGTCAGAGAAATGCAAATCAAAACCACTATGAGATACCATTTCACACCAGTCAGAATGGCTGGAATCCAAAAGTCTACAAATAATAAATGCTGGAGAGGGTGTGGAGAAAAGGGAACCCTCTTACACTGTTGGTGGGAATGCAAACTGGTACAGCCACTATGGAGAACAGTGTGGAGATTCCTTAAAAAACTGGAAATGGAACTGCCTTATGATCCAGCAACCCCACTGCTGGGCATACACACTGAGGAAACCAGAAGGGAAAGAGACACGTGTACCCCAGTGTTCATCGCAGCACTGTTTATAATAGCCAGGACATGGAAGCAACCTGGATGTCCATCAGCAGATGAATGGATAAGAAAGCTGTGGTACATATACACAATGGAGTATTACTCAGCCATTAAAAAGAATACATTTGAATCAGTTCTAATGAGGTGGATGAAACTGGAGCCTATTATACAGAGTGAAGTAAGCCAGAAGGAAAAACACCAATACAGTATACTAACGCATATATATGGAATTTAGAAAGATGGTAACGATAACCCTGTATACGAGACAGCAAAAGAGACACTGATGTATAGAACACGCTTATGGACTCTGTGGGAGAGGGAGAGGGTGGGAAGATTTGGGAGAATGGCATTGAAACATGTGAAATATCATGTATGAAACAAGATGCCAGTCCAGGTTCAATGCACGATGCTGGATGCTTGGGGCTGGTGCACTGGGACGACCCAGAGGGATGGTATGGGGAGGGAGGAGGGAGGAGGGTTCAGGATGGGGAACACATGAGAAATGAAGGTATTTACTCTTTTTTAATTAAAAAAAAAAAAAAAAACAAATGAATTGAACTCTTTGCGTCTCCATGAACAAAATGGTAGCTTAAAGAATTCAATTTGACAAAATCTTTGTTTTAGGTATTTTTAAAAATGTATTTTCTTTATTGTTTTGGGTTCGAGTTTATACACCATTTTTGTGTTTCCTGTCTAGAGAATATCCTTTAGTATTTGTTGGAGAGCTGGTTTGGTGGTGCAGAATTCTCTCAGCTTTTGCTTGTCTGAAAAGCTTTTGATTTCTCCTTCATACTTGAATGAGAAATGAGAATGAGAAACAAGACCCCTACATATGTTGTCTACAAGAGACCCACCTCAAAACAGGGGTCACATACAGACTGAAAGTGAAGGGCTGGAAAAAGATTTTCCATGCAAATTGGGACCAAAAGAAAGCAGGAGTCACAATACTCGTATCAGATAAATTAGACTTTAAAACAAAGGCTGTGAAAAGAGACAAAGAAGGTCACTACATAATGATCAAAGGATCAATCCAAGAAGAAGATATAACAATTATAAATATATATCCACCCAACATGGGAGCACCGCAGTATGTAAGACAAATCCTAACAAGTATGAAAGGAGAAATTAACAATAACACAATAATAGTGGGAGACTTTAATACCCCACTCACACTTATGGATAGATCAACTAAACAGAAAATTAACAAGGAAAAAAAAAAAAAAAAAAAAAAATGTATCTATAAAGTTCACTAAAGCAAAGCACAGTAAAATGAGGTATGGCAATAAAAGGCGTTAAATTTATCAAATAAAAAAAAAATAAAAAATAAAAAAAAAGTATTTATTATGGATAATACTGAATATAATCAAATGTAAATAGAAGCATGAGAAGAAACCCAAGGAAACCCATGCATCCTTCATTCAGATTCCTTCTCCA
>NW_011494898.1:4163914-4167148 GCF_000754665.1 Bison bison bison
AATGTATTTTCTTTTATAAAATTCTATAGATTTTGTAGATTTTCCATCGATCATGAAAATTTAGAACTTAATTTTAATTTGCAAAAAACCCTAAACATTCTTCCTTTGTCTCCTTTGAGAGGCTTTGTTTGCAGATAACAATAATTCTTTCCCAAATTGTTTTAAGAGAAAACTACAAAAGCACACATTCATTTGCATATAGGTTAAATTGTCCTCTGGATGAGATAAAGTCATTTTACTTTCTCTGAGATGACTTTTTTTAAATAAAAATAAATGTAAATGTCTGTTTCCTCATTCAATTAATGAAAATTTTGTAGATATTTTTGTTTCTTAGATTGGAGAAGACTTCAAAGGCCTTTAGTAGCCAGCATGTGAAGCAGCAGGATCACATCCAGCAATTAGAATCATCAGAAATCACCTTTATCAGGACTTTGAACTTTCTTCAAAGGAAAAAGGTTCTTGCTGGGTTTTCACTTCTTTTTTTAAAAAGTAGTTCTATTTGATACATTTCTGTTCAACTTCAAATATTCAATCATAGAATTATACAAGGATATTATAAAGGAATATTTTGGCATCTTTTTGAGAGAATTATTACTTAGGGTAACAAAGTACTACCACATGAATTATTATAATTAGTAGTAGTTTAATTACGATTGCATCCCAGTATTGCTATGCTTTCAAATTACTGAGATTAAAGTTAGAAAATAAGGTATCTCATATTCTAAGGCATTACAATATCATAGGACCTAGGGCAGTATGACTTAAAAGAAGAAAGTATGCAAAATATTATTGAAATAGAGACAATAGAATTTATGAGGATCCACCCAGGACATCAGAGAGAAAAGTACAATAAAATTCAAGAAGAGACCCAGGTAAGACCCAAACTGAGAATACAGATTAAATCTAAAACAAGACAAACTAAATTTCACATGATTTCCCAGATCTAGGATCTGAGAAATCCCATTTTCTTTACATTTTGGAGAGCATGAGTACAAATGTTGAAAATATAGCCTGCATTTATGTAATAGGATGTAGGAATAAAATTTCCAGGTAATTTAATATTTCAAAGAAATTTTCCAGAAAGGTCAGATGTCTAGGCTTGAGAGTAGCAACTTAAGATATACCAGTTTTTAACTCGAATGTGAATGACCCTGTTTTCTGGATGAGTGATTTACTGAGATAATACCATACATGGCTTTCAAATATCACAAATTTAGGACTTAAAGGTAAAAAGGAAATGTGGACAAAAATAGAGTTTAAAATATAGAGGGCTTCCCTGGTGGCTCCGTGGTAAAGAATCCACCTGACAATCAACGCGGGAGACCCAGGTTTGATCTCTGATCTGGGAAGACCCCATGTGCCTCGGAGCAACTGAGCTCCTGCACCACAACTAGTGAGGCTGCACTCCAGAGCCCAAACAGCGACTCCTGAGCCCACGCGCTGCAACTGCTGAAGCCAGCATGCCTGGGAACCCCTGCTCAGCAGGAGAAGCCACCAAACGAGAAGCCTGCACGTGCTGCAGCTAGAGGAAAGACCACGCAGCAACAAAGACCCAGCACAGCCAAAAATAAGTAAATAAAATGATACGATTATTTTTTCTAAAAATAGAGACTTATTGAAGGCAAAGACTATGCTTTTCTTAATAACGCAATTTATAACAGAAATGCTAGTTTTCAAAATGTTTCCAATGATGTACTCTGTTTCTAAAATAATTATTAGCACTCCAGTCTATGTTTAGATACATAGATGCATGCATCCATGCGTGTGCACACAACTGATTATGATTGTGCTTATATACACATACATGTAGATATACACATACACACACACACGCATACACGCACACACATTTCTGCATTAATATGGAGTTAACATTTCAAGGCATACTCCAAAGTAGAAATTCAGAAATGACAGAGTATAAAAAAAAAAACATTTTTCTCTCAGATCTTAGTAGCTTTATTGTACTGTGTCATAAATACACTCCACTTTAGAGGTCAGATAGACACAAATGAAACATTTTTTAAAGATTTTTTTTTTAATGTGGACCATTTTCAAAATCTTTATTGAATTTGTTAACAATATTGTGTCTATTGTTTATGTTTTCTTTTATTGGCCACAAGGCACGTGGGATCTTAGATGCCCGACCAGGGGTTGAACCTGCACCCCTGCACTGGAAGGCAATAATAAATTGCCTTCTTAATAAATGTAACTTCTATAAGCATACTTATTATCACTCTTAACCACTGGACCACCAGGGAAGTCCCAAAACAAATGTAGCTCCTCTAAGCATACTTCTAAAATAGTGAAAGGTGGTATGCATAATCAAAATATATGAGGAAGAATAAATTTGTTTCCAACATGTATCTTTTTAATAAACTGAGGTCATGTAGTTGCATGCAGTAACAGATCAAAGTAGAGCTTATTTTAATTGAATGTTCATCAAAGAAAATACCCCATCAATTCCCATTTGTGACACTTGAAAATATGGTATTTAATTCCCCTTAATAAAAAAAAATCACAATTTTATTTTACTGGAAATATGGTAGAGATCATTTTAAAGGCAAAGTTATATATAGAACAACAAAGAAATTAAAAATGAATCTCCAAATTGAATTACCCAGAAAAAATTAATGTCTGATAACATGTTTCTGAGTATTAATGGAGTTAAAAAGATGAATGATGTCATAGATCATCTGTGGCATGAAGTGGAGGGCAATGGGAGTGCTCCATTCTGGGTACAGTCAGTAAGAGAGTATATTGACTATAGATAATTTGGAAATATTAATAAAATTAAAATTTGCTTTTTATTATCACTCTATACCAGCAATTCTAAACAATAACTATAATTACAACACTCCTCCCATCAGAATAGATTCCTCCCAATGACACTCCACCTTGGAACACTAATGGAATAGCTAGCTAGCTGATAAATATATTCATAAAGTTGAATTTTATAGCAAAATTAATTTACTCTATTTTAACTTAAGTAAATTCACATAGAACTGAAGAAAGAACAGACAGTCAGGGAAATATAGCTTTACTACATCAGATATTACCATCCAAAATATAATTCTAACAATAAGAAAGGTTATATTTATGTTAAGATATAGGAGTCATTATTTTAATCATCAGGGGATTGAGGAAGGAGAAAACCAGGATACTACTGGCCTTAGATAGTTAAGGTGCATATCAGTGGACTGATTTCAGTAAGACTATACTTTTGCATCTTCCCAT
>NW_011494898.1:4167248-4167692 GCF_000754665.1 Bison bison bison
CTCATGTTTTGCTTAATTTGAGACTTAGACAAAAATGAAAATATTACACTAAAAACAACTGGCACACAACCTGGTGCTTAATAAAAGTTGATGGCAAAAAAAAAAATAAAATAAAATAAGAATGTATTTTCTTTTATAAAATTCTATAGATTTTGTAGATTTTCCATCGATCATGAAAATTTAGAACTTAATTTTAATTTGCAAAAAACCCTAAACATTCTTCCTTTGTCTCCTTTGAGAGGCTTTGTTTGCAGATAACAATAATTCTTTCCCAAATTGTTTTAAGAGAAAACTACAAAAGCACACATTCATTTGCATATAGGTTAAATTGTCCTCTGGATGAGATAAAGTCATTTTACTTTCTCTGAGATGACTTTTTTTTAAATAAAAATAAATGTAAATGTCTGTTTCCTCATTCAATTAATGAAAATTTTGTAGATATTT
>NW_011494898.1:4167792-4198710 GCF_000754665.1 Bison bison bison
CCCAAGGACTGTAGCCTGTCAGGCTCCTCTGTCCATGGAATTCTCCAGGCAAGAATACTGGAGTGGGGATCTTCTCCAGGGGATCTTCCCGATCCAGGGATCTTACCCATGTCTTCTGCATTGGAAGGTGGATTCTTTGCCACTGAACCACAAAGAAAGCTTCTGGTTTTCCTTAATTAACAGTAAGGGCATGGCAACCCACTGCAGTGCTCTTGCCTGGAGAATCCCATGGACAGAGGACCAGGCAGGCTACAGTCCATGGGTCCATGGTGTCATAAAGAGTTAGACACCACTGAGCTACACACACAGACACACAATCTTTCGATGTTCTGGTTATCTAGGGGTTTTGTTTGTTTGTTTTGTTTTTTTTTCCAAAAACTCCTATTTATCCTGGCTCCTTTCTTTCCTCTTCAGAACAGCCCCTCAGAGCTATATGAGAGACAGTCTCCTGGACATAAATCTTTAGGAGTAAAACATTATTCTCAACTTTTAGGTTGTTCTTTTTAGTTGACACCAGAATCCACAGATTTTGTTTACTGGTAACTTAACATTTGCTATATTAAAACTATATCTTTAGATCCCAGCCTCACTTCTGTTGCTTCTGTGCCCACTCAGCCAACACTGTCCTTGGATTCCCCTCCTTTCACCATCTACATCATGAGGAGGGGGCCAAGATGAAGTCAGGACGGGAAAAGCAAGACTGCAAAATATTCACAGGAGTGCTACCTTTTAACATGAGAGGTCACTGGCATTTGTTAACTGGTGCTTATAGAAGTTAGGTTCCTACCATCCAAGAAAAAATGGCAGTCAGGGGTCCTAGGATGGTTCCCAGTTTCTTGAGAAAGACATTCCTGGGTAATAGAACATCATATCCTATCTTAAATGAGCAGAGAAAGAATTTACAATTTCAAGTTTTCTAAAGAAAAGCTCTAAGAAAAGGGAGATCAGGGGCTATGGTCAGGAAAAGTCTGTCTAAATTTCAGACAAGTGAGGGGAAAGTCAAGGTCACTTTGGTCAGTATTCAAAGGGCTAAGTTCCTAAGATAGTTTGTAAAGGAGACATAGTCCTGAACCTGAATAGGATTTGTATCCTGTTGTCTGGAAGTTGTATAAATCCAAATTATGTTGACTTGGTTGATAGTGCTTTTCAGGTCTACTATATCCTTCTACTTTTCTGTCTATTCATTCCATTAATTTTTGAGAGTTTGATGTTGAAACTCCAACTAGAACTCTTAATCCACTTAACAATTAAAATATATGAAATATAATTGTAATATATAGTGGGACTATATTTAACTTTGTTCTGTATTTTCCAAGTCTCCTTTAAATGTGTTATACTTTTGTAATTTAAAAAATAAAAATGAAGGAAAAAAAGAGATATAGCCCCTTGCAGATGGGATAGAAAAATGAGAGTCAGATGTGTCTTTAGAGGTGGGAGAATGTAAAGTGACTGTTTATGAGTGAGAGAAAAGGAATAACTATGATAAAAAGCAAAAGAACCGCACCGATCAGAGTAAGTGGAGGCAGACAGGCTGACAACTGACATGACGGTAGAATGTAGATTATCTAGAAATCCTCTTGGTGATGTCAAATTCTAATAAGCAGACCCAGATAGATAAATGAGTGTAGATAGCCAGCTGTGAGAAACCAAGGACTTTGAGGGGCTGTGGTAAATTTCAGAGTATCTGCTCTGTCCTATTACCAATGCAGGGTCTCAGGTCCCACCCAGAATAAATGAACCAGGAGTCGCGTTTTAACAAGATTTCAAAAGGATATAAGGACACATTAAAGTTTGAGAAGCATGGTTGAAATCACGCCTCTGCAAATAACCTTTTCTCACCTCTTCCTTGCATTGGTTTTGATCATTTACAATACTTCACCTACACAGCAGCTCTTCAAAGGGAAGGACTTTTTTTTTCCCTCTCTAAATATTTGCTTTGACAACAGATTTTCTGAGTGAATGAAAGTGTTGCCCTATGTGTGACCTATGTAAAATTATTCTTGCACATTGGCCCTTATGTTGCTCAGGATTAATCACATTCATTTATTTATAAAGGTGAGAATTTCAAATATAACCCTGAATCACATTCTGGAATACATTTTGGTATGCAGAAGGAAAAGATGAACACATAATCATTACATATTCTTTAAAACAAAGGGAGGAAAGAGCAACAGAAAATATATTAATGTAATTTTATGGCTGAGAATTTTGAAACAAGCATCATGAAATGTAAAGCTATGGTCCTCAAAGGAATCATAACTTGGCTGTAAGGCAAATATATATTAAAGCATAAATATAAGAGTCTATATAGTAATAGAAAATACTACCAACGAGATGTGCCAAGAGACTAAATTATAATTGACATGGGAATCATAGATTTGGAATCTCTTACTACTTAGAATTTAAATTTTTCTGAAGCACTGAAATAAGACCAAGACATCCAGGTACCACAGGGTGTGTGATCAAAAATATGAGAGGTCATATCAACAACAAACAGCTCATGATATTTATTGTATATCATCTAGACAATTTAACTAAAAGAATAATCAATTACAAATTCAAATAAGGAAGCCTGCAAGTTTTATATAATGCATAAAAACCAATCACTATAACTATACATAGAATTATAGGGCATCTAAGTACACACGACATACAAACTCATTAATTTTGACTCATTAACTTAGAATTTATGGTAATGTGGATGAGGACTCACAGGCTCTTAGGTTGCTGGCGGTGGAAGAATTCTTAGAGAACATCAAGGCTGAATGTTTGACCACTGTGCTGGGGTTTGTGTGTGTTCTGATTAAGACAGCCTTAAGATTTCCCTGGACTTGACTCAACTTTAGACAGCTTTCTCCCTGACTGAAGTCCCCTGATCTGTATTTTACAGCTTTTGTCTTAGAAAACTTAACAGTTGTAAATTCTTACTTTGTCCCCTAGAGATGTAAATCTTCTTCAGCCTGGGAATTGTTGTACTCCAAGAACTGCAAGCCACCCCTTTGAAACAGATAATGACTATCGGGCCCCCTCACAGACTCTGTGGGTAGGGAGGAGCCTAATATCAATGAACTGCAAGGAGCACCAATTAGCAAACACTCATGGCCTGACCACACTGACCAACTTTCCCACTGATGGCTAATGTGCCCCAGAACTTTGCCCCTAGTTTGCCCAGGGATGGAAACTTCTCCCACCTTTCTTTTTCAGGAGAGTTGAGTTGAATCTGTCTTCCCCATTACAATTGTCTTGACTCTTATAGAAATAGTCAAAAATAAAGTCTTTATTATCTACTGAATTCCATCTGATATAATTTTTCTGATTGCATGTGTGTGTGTGTGTGTGTGTGTGTGTGTGTGTGTGTGTGTGTAGAGGGTCTCCCAGGGGACCTACAGGTCACACCTACCCCATCCACATCTTCCTCAAAGTATTCTGTCTTTAATCTGTTTTATATGTTGGGTTTTTTTTCCCTAAAACTGTATTTTTAAAAATACATTTAGAAACACTTTAGGAAAACTATTTCATTTTTCAAGTGAGATAACAGAAGTCGCAAGGAAAGTTATTCACCACATAGCCCAAGATCCCACTGTGAGGAACAAGCAGCTTTAGAGCCCTGGAAGGCTGCTCCAGTGTTCTCTAGATGTTATTTTTGTATCATTAAAGAAGACAATGTCAACTGGGCAATATAAGAAAAACATGAAGGGATGATTAACCTACTCTAAAGGACAAATGATCTTCAAGTGCCTGAGGAACAATCATTTGCATGCAACCAATTCATATGCAAATTAGTAATAATTTTTATTCAGGCCTTTGTTTGGGAACATTTATTAGCCATTAGTTGTGTTATTTTATTTACTTGAATGCATATTTTCCTAAATGCTGCATAACTATGTAGAGGATTATAAATTTAGCATCGAAAAATGTAAGACAAAGTCATAAATAGAAGCTAGGAGCACCAGTACAAATAGTGACTTGATCCAGTTAACTTATATTAACATGAATAATTCTTTAGTTAGAAGGTGACTTAGGGCATTAAATTACGTTATTTAAGTAATTTATAAAAGTAAGTAATATAAATTAAGTTATGAATTTGGCTGAGATGCTTAGCTTTGCAAAGTCTCCCTTCCTCATTAGTAAAATCATAGGTAATAATCCCTAACTTTCTACTGCTTTAATCATGATATAGAAAACACATTTTAAGTGCTTAGCTTAGCTTAGCCTCTCAGTCCTTTTTGACTCTTTGCAACCTCATGGACTGCAGTCTGTCAGGCTCATCTGTCCATGGGATTCCCCAGGCAAGAATACTGGAGTGGTTACTCCAGGGGATCTTCCCAAGCCAGGGATCAAACCCACATCTCCTGTGTCTCCTGCATTGCAGATGGATTCTTTACGGTTAGTGCCACCTACAGGACTAAATAAACTCTCTCTGGCGTTAATATCCAACATGGCGGTGTGAGTATTCAACACCAAAATAAAGCATCGTCACCACTCTTCAGTTTCTTCAGTCATTATAATGATTATTAAGAAAATGTGCCTAAACAGTAACTACTATTTGATTCTAGTCCCAGCCAGTGGAACTGTGGAAATCCACAACCTAAATGTGTAAGCTTTGGTGCATAATAGAGTGTTGAGTTTAATTAAGTCCAAAATTCCAATTAGTAACATCTGATTTTTTTTTTCAGATGTTATTAATAGTACTGACTTGAGGCAAATGGTAATAACAAAGTAATTGGGTGGTCAATTACATGCGGCCTATAATTCTTGATCCTTTTCAGTGATGTCTCTTTATTAGACGCTGCTGCTGCTGCTGCTAAGTCACTTCAGTCATGTCTGACTCTGTGCAACCCCACAGACAGCAGCCCTCCAGGCTCCTCCATCCCTGGGATTCTCCAGGCAAGAATACTGGAGTGGGTTGCCATTTCCTTCTCCAATGCATGCATACATGCTAAGTCGCTTGAGTTGTGTCTGAGTCTATGCGACCCTGTGGACAGCAGCCACCAGGCTCCTCTGTCCACAGGATTCTCTAGGCAAGAATACTGGAGTAGGTTGCCATTTCCTTCTCCTTATTAGACTCTATTAAGCTATTTTATGAAAATGAAAAAGCAAAAACAACAAAATTACAGTATTATTAAAGGAAAAATGCAGCAAATAAAATAATGCTGCCAGTATATTCTCACATAAGAGGTCATTTTCTTCTCCAATTCTTCTGTGTCTCCAGAAGTTAAATCAAATGAATGACTTAGGGAAGAGAGAAAATGATCAATTGGGGGACATACTTTTGCTAAAATTTGACCTGGAAGTCCTTAATAAAACAGAATGACCTGGATTACCTTCATGTTTATTGTGTTTAAACATTTATTTTCCTTAGGAGTGGGAGGGGGGCTGAAAATTAAATTAGGGAGAAGTACTGCCATACTGATGGAGACAAGTTCAATACCAAAGATTTATTTACTTAGACAAATGAAATCAGAGTCAGTACATCTATCCAAAATGTTCTGATGTCTCTGCAGAAATACAAAAAGTTCTGGGCAAATGCAATTTTACTTCAGTCAAATTAGATGTAGTTGTCTAGAGGCTGCTAATCGTTAGGGGTAGGCTTTATCAAATCAGTTCCAGGGATTTCATAAGACTGAAGAATAGAATTACCACATAAAATACAGGTTTCCTAATTAAGACTATATTTTAGATAAACAACAAACAATCATTGGCATGTCTCAAATATATATACATAAATTGTGTGTGTCTATTTATTTCCATCAACTAAATAACCAATGATAGCTTCTAGATATCATTTTTCATCCTTAACATATGTTTGACCTAAGAGACAAATTGACTTTCATTTGGGGTATTCATATTTTCAATCAATTCATTCTAAAGTAGTCATTTAAAGGCTATAGCCACACAGAAAGAGAGACATGTGATTAAAAAAATTAAAATATGACATACCTATACTTTGCTGCGTTTCCTCAATGGGCAACAACAATCAGGTTAAATATTTTTTGATATTTTTAATTCAGCTAAAATTTGAATCTCCTAAATTACTTGATTTTTATTTGTGTAGATTGATATCAGTTTATTCTAGCTTATAAACTTCCATTCCCTAGGCTACTCAAAAATGAAAAATGGGGCTTCCTTGGTAGCTCAGTGGTAGAGAATCCACCTGCCAGTGCAGGAGATGTGAGCTCTATCCGTGGCATGGGATGATCCCACATGCCCCGGAGCAGCTAGGCCTATGTCCCATAACTACTGAGCCAGCACTTTAGAGCCTGAAAGCCACAGCTACGGAACCCATGAGCTGCAATTACTGACGCTTGCGTGCTCTAGAGCCCATGCTCTGCAACAAGCGAAGCCATTGCAAGAAGCCTATGCACCGCAACTAGATCGTAGCCCTTGTTCACTGCAACTAGAGAAAAGCCTGCACAGCAACGAAAATAAAATAAATAATTTTTTTTAAATGAAAAATATTTCCATTCCCTCAGATAATATCAGATTGGCCAAAACGTTCATTTGGATTTTTCTGTAACATCTTAAGGGCCAACCCAATATTTGTATCTATTATCACTTAAACTCTACAGGTATAATTCATGTTACCCTTTGAAGACCCGAAGTATAGAATCTAAATTTCATAAAATGATTAAACTTTATATTTTGGTCATTCAAATACTTTTCAAGAAATTTTAAAGAACATGTGATACTCTGGCAAAGTAAAAACTGCTGAAATAATTATTGTTATACAACTATCCATACAAATTTGACATGTTATCTATTTTTTATAAGAAATATACATTGATTTTTTGAATGATAAATACTTTACACTATTGTTTAAATTTGCTAATTGTTTTTTTAGATAATAGAGCATATTCTATGAGATTAATAAACAACATGTTTACCATGTATCCAAAAAAGATAGTTAATACTTCAAGTATTAATTAGAATATGTGAATCATGAACAAATAAGAAGGCAAAATATTAATCTTTACTTCTTCCTGGATCTCCAGAGTTCCATTTAGAAACTTTTTTGCATGCCTGAAAAATATTCTTTAATATAAACATGCTGGTGACAAAGTATTTCAGATGGATTTTGGTAAACATACATTTATTTTGGTTCTATACCTAAAGTTTATTTTAATGAATATAAAATTCATGCTTAGGATTTATTTTCTCTCAACACATTGAAGCTACACTCTCATTCGTGTTCATTATTTCTTTTGAAAAGTCCACTGTAATCTAAGTTTTGCTTTCTCCAAAAGTCACATGGTTTTTTTCATTAGCTACTTATAAGATACTTGGTATTCTTTATTTTATTGTGATACTACAGACAGGAATTATTTATTGATTTGTTTTTATACTCCCAGGGGTTTACTGGACAGACGTTTTTCATTAGATTAGGGAAATTCTTATTCACAACCCAGTATTTCTTCTTTCCCAGTTTTTCTTTCCTCTCCTTTTGAGACTCTATCTTGGATCTTCCTCCTTTATGTTCTATGCTCCTACATTCTCTGTATTTTTCATGTCTATGTTTCATTCATTTATTTTTCAAGTTGATGTTCTCCTCAGAAGTTAAACCAAGCCATTTAATTCTATTTTTACATAAAATAAAATAAATATACTTTACTTGTATTTTTCAGTTTTTTTTAAATTTCTGGGTTTTGTTAATTTGCTAGATCACTTTTAATATTTTAGTCCCTGCTATAAGTTTGAATCTTGTCATTTATTTCCTAGAATGTGAAAATTACAGTTATAGTCTGTGTCTGATAATTCAATATCTGGAGTCATAGTAAATTTCTTTATATTTTCTCTTATTTCAGGTAGTTCTTAATCATGAGGTCTTATCTACTCACATCCTGGATTTTTTATTGTTATATTTTTGGATACCATATGTGAAAATTTATATAAACAATTTGAGAACAAAAATGATATTACAATCCTCCAGAAATGATGCCGTATGATTTTACAAGGTATCTAGGTCACAATAATTTCTAGATCGTCTCAATCCAATTTTATAATTGAAATTTTTCTGACCACCAGTAAGCTGGTCTGAAGTCTATGCAAGACTTAGTTTACTTCTGTTTCATTCTTCTTCTGAGAGTCCAAATAAAACTGAGGTAATTTACCATGCCACCATACTTAAGGCCTTCCCTCTGTGCTGGGGTCCTTCAAACTCAAAATACCAGCTGACCTGAAATCTCCCATAGGACCAGAGCAAAGACAATCTCTTAAAGGGGTTAAAATAATGGACTGATATCTTCTGGGTCTAAATTTAGCAATTATTACTATATTTTTATTTTCTATTATTATTTATCTAGTATTTCTTATATGATTTATTTGATATTTTAATTACTATGTTCTCACTATTTAAAATTTACTTTAGCTGCAAGTTTTGTTAAAATTATTTAATTTGGTATTATCAGATGCAATATCAAATCTTCAACTATTGAAAGTTAATTTTTTAAATGTAGTTTATCTACAGAAGACACAGTCTATTTCATTACATTGTGAAAGGATGCTTTACTCTAACCCCAATACATCCAGCTCTCAATGACCATGTTCTATAAATGAATAATATCAGGACTTATTTTCTTTAATCTTCAATCATATAGTAGAAAATAAAGAGCTGGTAAGATAACCAAAAAGCCAAAAAGCAAAGTCTAATTCACTTAACAGCAACCATATAAGGCAACAGATCCATATTGGAGAGAATTAAGTTACTTTGTTGACTCAACAACTCACTTTGCAAAACAAGTTCAGTGTTTTCATTCAATCTATCTTTTTTGATTTATATCCAAAATACCAGTCCCACAAATCAAACTGAAAGAGGAGACAACCTCAAGAGCTGATTATGACTTCCAAAATAGAAAGAGAAAATTACTTGTATACGAACATAACTGGAAAAAGGAAGAAAAAAAAAAAAAGCTGGACAAAAATATGCCTTTCCAAGTATCTCTGTAGCGTGGGAATAATTATTAATGGTCAAAAATGAAGTTTTTATGAAAAATACTGATTAGCTGGAAATTAGAAGGTATTGTGTTCCAGCTTGCCTCCTGCTTTTATGAATGAATTCTACCTCTTAGTCCATGTCTCAAAGGCCTCATTTGTAAAGTAAACAATTTGGACAACACTCTCTCCAAAATCAATTTCCCTTCTCAGTTTTCATAATGTATGTTTCAAGTTACATTTTTTTTTACATTGTTAGCAATCCCTTGAGTGAAAATCACAAATATACATACAAACACAAGAACAAAGAGCACATTAAATGTTTCTCATTCACAAAAAGTACCTCTCATGAAATGAACAAAGGCAGAAACAACAGAACTCCCTTAGATTAAAAAAAAAAAAGTACTTCTAAAATAGGTCAAATTCAATCCACATTCTTAAACTAATGAGAACTATTGTTACCACATGCTTGCAAAAATATTCATTACAGTTCAAATCTAATTTCTGTTCTCCAAGCAGCTATAATAGAATCAGTGAATATTTCCATAATATTTTTTATGTTCATGTCAGTGAGATAACAGTTTCATACTCAAAGATTTCTAATTGATTTGACCATAAAATAAGCCTTTTGTACAAAGAAGGGCAAAAAATAAAAGATAAGAAAGATGGCAATTTAACTTTCAGATGTATACTGCATACTGATATATTGGGGCCATTAAAATGCTGAACACAAAAAATAAAAAGGCTAAGGCAATAAAATCATGAAATTGACCAAAGAGTCATGTAGCTACAATAACTACACAAGGACACAGGTATATCTTTCTGTAACTTTTAGAAAACAGAGAGTTCATTTCAGAGAAAAACATCAGATGTTTACATATGAGTTATTTTGCAGACAGCATTATTAAAAGGATTATTCAATAGCAAGTAACTTACAGAAGTTTCATTAGTAAGTCTTGAAAATATCCCTGGTTGGAGTGTGTGCAAGAATGAGTGTGTGTGTGTGTGTGTGTAGTTCTTGCCTTTTGATTTTAAGATTGAATCTGAGCATTTGGAAAATATTTATTCCAAATTCACATTTCTTAATCTCATTTCCCTCATTTGTGAAATGTTGACTAGATGATCTATCTAATGGGATTATTATGTGCACTAAAAGTTATAAAATAAATTCAAACATATTTACATTGGGTAGGAACATATTAATGTAAGCCATTACTACTTTCTCCTTGGTAGGCATTTAAGAAATTGGAAGCTCTTGTCTTCAGAGTAATCTGCCAAGGGTTTGAAAAAAATACAAACATCATGAGGGAAGCCACACATGGCATCCTTGAGCTACAATACATTTAGTTCTACATTTTGAAAAAAAAAATCAAACAAATATCTATAGAAGTATCTTGCTATTCATCTACCACTCCATATCAAGGAAGTGAATACAGCATCTTTCAAATTGTTCCATACACTTTTTATCACTCCCTTTCACTTTCCTTTTCTGATTGCTTTTACTTTTTCCCATCTGCATTTTCTAGATACTGCTCTCCCTCAGGGTTTTCTGCTTTGCCATCTACCACTTATAATCTTCATCATCTTAAAGTTGTCATCTAATTGTGGTTTCAACCTTTGTCACTAAGTTGATAAATTCCAAAATGAGTATTCACCAAATGATAAGTCTCACCCTTCCTTCTGATTTAATTATTTCAGAGGGGGCATCTCCATCTGGACAACCTCCTGACACTTCAAAAAAGAGTACACTCAAATAAACCACTCTCTCTCTTCCTGAGAAATACACTTTGTATCTCAAATATCCTAGCTCTTCTGCCAGAGGAACCTCAAATTTATAGTGAGCCTTTCATATACCTTTTATTTCACCTTGAGCTTTCATTTTTCCTCCATGTTTTCAGTCTCATCTGTCTGCAAGTTTTTCCAGATGTGCCTCTGAAACGTCCCAAGAACTGAATCTTTACTCGATCCTAATTACAATCAAACTGGCCCAGTATTCCAAGGCTTCCTGGGTATTTTCAAAAGCTGATCAGATAATAACTCAAAACAGGGTGCAAACTAATACATTCTTTAAAACTCTACACGTACACTCTTCTATATTTACAATGGATAACCAACAAGAACCTACTGTATAGCATATGGAACTCTGTTCAATGTTACGCAGTAGCTTGGATGGGAGAATGGACCCAGGTATATGTATGGCTGAGTCCCTTCACTGTCCACCTGAAACTATCACAGCATTTTTAATAAGCTATACTCCAATACAAAGTAAAAAGTTTTAGTCCCTTCACTGTCCACCTGAAACTATCACAGCATTTTTAATAAGCTATACTCTAATACAAAGTAAAAAGTTTAAAAATAAATAAAGTGTAAAAAACAACCCCAAAACTCTACTGCTGATCACAGAAGTGAGAAAATAAAAGAACATAAGAAAGAAGAGCTTAGTCAGAATGATGCTTTACTAATGTGAAAACGGAAGAAAGGAAAAAGAGATGAGGGTGCGTAGGTAAAGACTTGGTGAGCATACAGACATGCAAAGGGAATCACTGACATTCAGACTCAAACTTGACCCAGTGCTGCCATGGGGGTAAATGTGAGTTTCTTATGTCACTCAGTTTCGGGTTTTAATCTGTTGCTGGCAATTCCCATGCTTAGATAACAAAGGTAATACAGAAAGCACCATCATACGTGATTTCCAAATGCTAGTCCTCCGAAATGTCAGGCTTCCCTCCCCATCTTTAATGTTCTGTGCTCGAATTCTTCAGATCCTGCTGACTTAAAAAAATGCTTTTATCAGATATTACTTTTGCTTAGGTATATACAATGATTCCCTATTATAATTTTGATTTCCCTGGTGGCTCAGAGGTTAAAGCGTCTGCCTACAATGTGGGAGACCTGGGTTCAATCTCTGGGTCGGGAAGATCCTCTGGAGAAGGAAATGGCAACCCACTCCAGTACTCTTGCCTGGAAAATCCCATGGAAGGAGGAGTGTGGTAGACTACAGTCCATGGGGTCACAAAGAATCAGACACGACTGAGCGACTTCACTTCACATTATAATTTTAGACATGATAAATTTCTCTGCTGACTTTCCAGGCCTTCTATTACCTGACTTCAAACTTTTTATGTAATATTTTCTTCTGGTTCTCTTGACAAACTAGTTTTGCACCAGAGTCAAGTTGCCTTATTACCCTCTAACTACATCGAGCTCCTTGCAGTGCCAAAGGTATGCATGTTTCTGTCTGTTTCCCCCATGGACTCCTCTATTTCAGATCAATATCTACAAACATTCTTCAAGGTATAGCAGGAGTTCTACTTACTCCATGAAACTATAAACACCTAGACTATTTCCCCACTGAAACTTCTCCATAGTACTTAGTAGTAGTAAAAGTTGAATAGATAACATGATTAGTTAAAAGTAGAAAAGCTACTTAGATAAGCTGCTCTACATGGAATGAAATAGCCACTGTGACTGATTGTTTTCCTTAGTTTGGTGATATTTCTACTACATTAACTAAAACAACCAGTAAATGGAATGCCCTATAGTCACAGTGATATCTTGCTTTTGGTTTATCCTATTCTGACAACATTTGAAAGGTTCATTAGGCCAAAATTATTTTCCAGCATGCTCCGTAATGGCATAACTCCTTATGCGCCATATCAGTAGCATATTCTTGCTGCATGTGCTCAGATAAAAATAGCAATGTCAGACACAACAACTGTCAGATTTGATGCCTGGGGCATCGTTTTTTGATAGAGACAGCTGTGGATGCTAAATTGAGGCTTCCTATGTGCTCTGTTCTCCCACCTCTTTTAAGAAAGCTGTCTATCGATAGGCTTTATATTTTTGTGTTTTGCATCTGTATTTGGATGCTGAGAAAACAAATAATGTACTAAATCCATGGTGTGGAGAGAGGGGAAGGAAAAACACCTGTCAAATGTAGAACTTTCAGTTACATTAGAAGAGAAGGTTTTCTTCCCTTATTGACAAGGAAGGCCTTTTGGACCTGCTCAGACCATTGTTATGTTCCATTTAAAAGCTGTTTCTGCAAATAAAAGGGTCTTGTGAATTCCACTTCAGAGGCCTCATGATTGAAGACCTCATACCCCTTTGCATTCCTCTCTCATCAGTGTACATAAGGGGTCAACACACTTTTTCTATAAAGGGCTATGTAAACACTTTGGGCTTTGTGAACCATATCGTCTCTGTCACAATGGCAAACTCTGTCAAGGTGTTGAAAGCAGGTTTAGACAACATGGGAATGACTGGGAATGACTTCGTTCAAAAAAAAAAAAAAAACATGATCAGTAACAAAGAATTTTGAATTGTATATAATTTTTACATGTCACAAAGTATTATTCTTCTTTTGATATGTTCCAAACATTTCAAAGGGCTTCCCAGGTAGCTCAGATGGTTAAGAATCTGCTTGAAGTACAGGAAACCCAGGTTCAAATCCCTGGGTCAGGAAGATACCCTGAGAAGGGAACAGCAATCCACTCCAGTATTCTTGCCTGGAGAATTCCATGGACAGAGGACCCTGTTGGGCTACAGTCCATGGAGAATTGAAAGAAGGCAGTGAGTGGGTTTGGTACACAGGCCCCAGTCTGAGAACACTGGGTCTGCACAAGTACTCCTCTATCTCACTTTCAAAAACAGATGTCCCGTTGGAGGCAGACTATCATCTCCAAATACTGAGATACCTGAGCCTAAGACTTATCCATTTTCTTTATCAGCAAACTGAGAGCTCTAAAAGAGAGGCACCAGGTCCATATTTTTCAAAGGCCAGAAAAAGTCATCAGATTCCAAAATAAAAGTACCCAACTATTCTCTTTAAGTTAAATTCAATCATAATCTAGCTTATCTGGTGGCTCAAACAGTAAAGCGTCTGTGTGCAATGTGGGAGACCCAGGTTTGATCACTGGGTTGGGAAGATTCCCTGGAGAAGGAAATAGCAACCCACTCCAGTACTCTTGTCTGGAAAATTCCATGGACGGAGAAGCCTGGTAGGCTACAGTCCATGGGGTTGCAAAGAGTTGGACATGACTGAGCAACTTCACATTTACACATATCCTTTTTAACTCAAATTCATTCATAATCTTGGCTTGTCTACATGCTGCTGCTGCTGCTGCTAAGTCGCTTCAGTTGTGTCCGACTCTATGCGACCCCAGAGACGGCAGCCCATCAGGCTCCCCTGTCCCTGGGATTCTCCAGGCAAGAACACTGGAGTGGGTTGCCATTTCTTTCTCCAATGCATGAAAATGAAAAGTGAAAGTGAAGTTGCTCAGTCGTGTCCAACTCCTAGCGACCCCATGGACTGCAGCCACTAGGCTCCCCATCCATGGGATTATATCATAGGTTAAAAAAGACTGGGTAATCAAAGGAATCACCTGTAGTTTCTGTACTTTAAAGAATCTTTTTTGTTCTACCATAAACAAAAGTGGAAAATTTAGTACAGTACTGAAATTTCAGTGTGATTCAATACTAAGCCTCCGTTGCATCAGCCAGACTTACATGTGATACAATCTGCCACCATACTGAGTTCTATTCTGAAGACTGCCATTGCTACTTAGTCAAGGGAATTGAGTCTTTAACACAGGTCAGATCAGATCAGTCGCTCAGTCATGTCCGACTCTTTGCGACCCCATGAATCGCAGCACGCCAGACCTCCCTGTCCATCACAAACTCCCGGAGTTCACTCAGACTCACGTCCATCGAGTCAGTGATGCCATCCAGCCATCTCATCCTCTGTTGTCCCCTTCTCCTCCTGCCCCCAATCCCTCCAGCATCAGAGTCTTTTCCAATGAGTCAACACTTCGCATGAGGTGGCCAAAGTACTGGAGTTTCAGCTTTAGCATCAGTCCTTCCAAAGAAATCCCAGGGCTGATCTCCTTCAGAATGGACTGGTTGGATCTCCTTGCAGTCAATAACATTATGTTCTAAGATGGTTTATCAGCTGCTCAGCAGTGCTCACTACACAGGACAGGATTTGACCCCTCATCAAATTCCTGAAGGGGATGATCATTAGGAAGCTGTGTTATGGCACGAGTGCTGAGGTATGAGTGAGCAGGTCTATACAATTGTCTTCAGGTATCAGGCAGCCATGAGAGGGCTGTCATGTTTCTCTTACTTTCTTTCCGTCCTCTGCTTGTTGTGGAGGTACTCTTTTTTTTCTTTTCATCTGTTTATTTTATTTCATGGTGTGTCAGTAAAGAGTGATATAATCAAGTTATCTCTTTTAAGTGGTTTAAATCATAGCCTGAGTCCCAGAAGTACATAATTGTATGAGCAGGTTAACCTGGACAGGTTAACACAGCAGTGGCTGGGCAGTGTTTACCAGATCCCCACAGCTTCTGGGTACTTTAACAAACACTGCCATGCAGTGGAACAGTATCATTATTTTCAAACTGGGGTTTATGTACTACAGATGAGAAGTCTTAAGTTTCTCAAGGAATAGGTGAAGCTACCGAATAATATACCTATCTTTCTAGAGCTTAGATTATATTCAAAGTCTAGTGAAAATTACCATCTGTATGTTTAGATAAGTATAGATAATGAAAAAAATGTATAAATAAATTATAGGGCAGAATTCAAATTCACAGAGATTTTGACAATTAAGTGAACACTCCCCTCCCCAAATAAAAGTGTCTTCAGTTCAGTTCAGTTCAGTCGCTCAGTCATGTCCGACTCTTTGCGACCCCATGAATCACAGCATGCCAGGCCTCCCTGTCCATCACCAACTCCCGGAGTTCACCGAGACTCACATCCATCGAGTCAGTGATGCCATCCAGCCATCTCATCCTCTGTCGTCCCCTTCTCCTCCTGCCTCCAATCCCTCCCAGCATCAAGGTCTTTTCCAATGAGTCAACTCTTCCCATGAGGTGGCCAAAGTACTGGAGTTTCAGCTAAAAGTGTCTTACAAATGGTCAATTCATCTACCTTCTTATTAGACCAAGGAAATAACATGATTCTACAATGCCACTAGTTATTTTGGTAAACAAGTTTAGAAAGCATTGTTACAAGCTCCAGACATTTTCCTGACGGACAGAGCATTGAAATGTTTCTATGAGTAATCAACACTTAGAGAAAGAAGGAAAAGTAAAATTCATCTTCTGGTTCTCTTTTCATTCAAATATTCCAAATGTTAGTAGATTTAAACAGACTCATCTACTGAAAGTGCACACTATTTTTTATCTCAGGTATTATCATTTAATATGGTCTGCTGCTGCTGCTAAGTCACCTCAGTCTTGTCCGACTCTGTGCGACCACATAGGGGGCAGCCCACCAGGCTCCCCCGTTCCTGGGATTCTCCAGGCAAGAACACTGGAGTGGGTTGCCATTTCCTTCTCCAATGCATGAAAGTGAAAAGTGAAAGTGAAGTCGCTCAGTTGTGTCCGACTCTAAGCAACCCCATGGACTGCAGCCACCAGGCTCCTCCGTCCATGGGATTTTCCAGACAAGAGTACTGGAGTGGGGTGCCATTGCCTTCTCCTATATAGTCACTAGCAGTCTGTTAATGAAAGGTCTAGGAGTCTGTAAAGTTGAAATCTCCTTCCAAGTCTAAATTGTTACATGACATCAGTTACTTCTCTTCACTGTTCTCTGAGCTTTGGGAAAGGGGCCTCTACCTTCTTTCACTATATCACAGGTTTTAATAGAATTTTTGAAATAATATAAAAGCAAATTTAAAAGCAGAGACAATGAACAAATATTTAGGCTAGAAGAAAAAGTATTTTTCCTAGATTGTTGTTCAGTTGCTAAGTCATGTCCAACTCTTTGCAACCCCATGGACTGCAGCACACCAGACCTCCCTCTCCTTCACTATCTCCTAGAGTTTGCTCAGACTCACTTTCATTGAGTTGGTGATGCCATTCAACCATCTCAACCTGTCGCCTTTTCCTCCTGCCCTCAGTTTTTCCCAGCATTAAGGTCTTTTCCAATGAGTTGGCTCTTCGCATCATGTGGCCACGGTATTGGGGATTCAGCTTCAGCCTTAGTCCTTACAGTGAATATTCAGGACTGATTTCCCTTAGGATTGACTGCTTTGATTTCTGTGCTGTTCAAGGGACCCTCAAAAGTCTTCTCCAGCACCATAGTTCAAAAGCATGAATTCTTGAATGAGATACATAAAATCAAATAAAAGTGAGGCTATAAGAGAAATGAATGTTATGTTCTCTGAACCAGCTCCTCCTAAAATGCCACTTCTTAAGGAATTGAGTGAATCACTCTTTTAACAGATTATATGAATAAATTTGAAATGCTTCACTTTGTTAGGATGAAAGTGTTTTCAATTATTGAAATTATTTGAAAAGGCAAAAATTGTACTGGCTTCTACCCTATTAAAATCTGTGTCTTTCTACTATTTTTTTCTTTTTGTTGTTGTTTCGTTTTGTTTAACAACAGTGCAGAATGACAGATGTGTGGGGGAAAAAAAGAAAGAGAACTACGAAAATATGATAACAGTCACAACTGGCTCCCTAGATTTATTTCCAGTTGATTTTACATCTGGTCCAACTGTGTTGTTTGTTGATATTCTGTTGGCAACAGACATGAGCCGTATGTCTCTTTTGCTTTTATTAACATTTCCATAGCTCAACAAGAGAATTTGGTGGAAACTGAACTGACTGATCTTTGCATTACATCTCAAAGCTGGAATCTTTCCATCCCATATTCAAAAGGTCATCCAATCTGGTCAGTTTGGGGTATTTGTAAATATCTCTAGATTTCCTCCTCTCTAGTTACCAGGATCATCATGAAATTCTCCCTGATTACAGTAAAAGCCTTCTACTTTCTTTCTTGAGTGGGCATTTCAATCCACACATTTTCCTGGTACTATATTTAAGATTTTCAAATTAAAACCTGACCCTGTACCTAGAACTTCTTCAGTATGTCAGTTACCTGTAAAATAAACCCCTACTGTATTAGTGAGGCGTGGAATACTTGCAGTATTGGCTATCAATCTACTTCATATTTCCAAGCTCCCATCTCTTGCCATTTACTTACAAATCTCAGCAATTTTGAACTTATCATTTTTCAAACATTCCAAACCTTGTCATAACTGTGGCTCTTCACACGCACCTTTTACTCTGCCTGCCTGTCACTCATTCTTCTGAACCCAGCTCAATGTCAACTCCTCTATGAAGTCTTTATTGACACTCCTGGCTGTAACAACAAAATAAACCCCTCTGATGATACAGTGAATTCATATTCCCCTAGGAATGGCTCATAACTCGGAATGATTTTTATAATGACATACTTAGCAAGAGGGAAAAATAGATGGCATAAATACCACTCTGGAAACAAATACAAATATAACTTCTCCAAATGGTATTTTAATATCCCAATGGCTTATTTGTTTCAATCACTTAATTTAGATTGGAAGGATAATTTCTGATAATCCTTTTCTTCCCTCTTATATGTAGGCCTTTAATCTATGAATATGAAATTTCTCTTGGTATATTAATTAAGTTTTTCTACATGACTCAAGTATTCAGAGTACTGTGCAACTACAGATTTAAGAAAAAGAAAACTGAGCTTTTGCGATTCATCTAATGCTACACAGGAACTCTGGCAGGCTACAGTCCAAAGGGTCACAAAGAGTTGGACATGACTAAGCATACACGCATGCACCCAGGAACTCCATTATCAGGGAGAAGGACAAAAAGCATCTCAGATCCTCCAAAGCCCCATAATGGGGAAAAAGCATTCATAAAACTGGTGTCCAACCTAACTCCTACAAATGTTATTTTCCGAGGTTGGTAGATATTGCAGCCACTCTTCCAAACATTTTCTAAAAATAGAGGACAGAATAAGTAATGTTAGGGCTGGAGGCAGGGAAACAAGCATGCTGGTAATGGCAGTGAGGTTTTCTGCACCCCGGCTCCAGTCTTCTGAGATGCAAGTCCTGAGTGCATCGTTTTTGTGTGTCTCCTACAAATGTAGCAGTCATCTCAGTATGCTATTCCATTAATCCTCTCAGATAATTATTTAATGGAATTTTGCCATGTTGGCTTAATTACCTCCTTTTCTGCCTCCTGGGGATTTTGTAAATATGGGATGTTTTTGGAATGAAAAATGAATTGTTGTTTCCAAATAGCATGCCAAAAAATTATGATCCAGAATTTTCACAAAGGTTTGAAAATAACATATGCTATCTAAATTTCTATTTGTAGATTTGTTTTGACTCCTGTCACATGTCTAGAGGAGATGCAGCACTCTTTTCTAGGTCAAATCCCACATATATCACTAAAATGTTTGGTTTTCTGGGTTATTTTGATGTCAGTCCAAGAGACGTCATAGCTTTCTAAAGGTAAGAAGAGCAAAGTCTTTCCTTTTCTCTATAATGCCAACTTGATATTTCTGAACAAGTCACATCTTTCTGTCTTGCTGAGAAAGACAGTTATTTTTGCTTCTTATCAATATTTATCTTTCTAGCAGTTCTATGATCTCCATCTCTACTTGGGAACCATGCCTGGCATCCTGAACTGTCAGTTAAAAATATAATTCCTTTCTATTTTAGTTTTTTGTATATTGGCTGTTGACTGCAGCCACAAAATAAAAAGACACTTGCTCCTTGGAAGAAAAGCTATGACAAACCTAGTGAGCATATCAAAAAGCAGAGACTTCACTGTGCTGACAAAGGTCCATATAGTCAAAGTTATGGTTTTTCCCATAGTCATGTTCAGATATAAGAGTTGAATCAAAGAGGAGGCTTAATGAAGAAGAACAGATGCTTTCAAATTGTAGTGCTGGAGAAGGCTCTTGAGAATCCCTTGGACAGCAAGGAGATCAAACCAGTCAATCCTAAAGAAATCAACACTGAATATTCACTGAAAGGAATGATGCTGAAACTCTAATACTGCGGCCACGTAATGCAAAGAGCCAACTCATTGGAAAAGACCCTGATGCTGGGAAAGATTGAAGGCAAGAGGAAAAGGGGGCAACAGAGGATGAGATTGTTGGAAGGTATCATCGACTCAATGGACATGAGTTTGAGCAAACTCCAGGAGATGGTCAAGGACAGGGAAGCCTGGCTTGCTGCAGTTCATGGGGTCTCAAAGAGTCGGACACGATTTAGTGACTGAACAACAATTATATTGGCTTATTGCTCCAACTACATTTAAAACACTTTGAATAAAGGGCCCTTGAAGTATCCATCCTCAATTCCCAAAATAGGTCTAGCACAGTGTCATCAAGAGTAAATGCTCAAAGTATGTCTGCTGTTAAAAAATAAAAGAATAGATGGAAAGAAAAAAAAAAAAAAACACACACACACAATGGGAACGGAATGGTGCCCAAACTTTTGTTTTTAAACAAAACTGGGAATAATGGGAAACGTTCATATTTTATCTTATCTTCTTATTTTATCTTCTTAATACTGGCCAGCCTCAAGTCATCACAGGCAAACCTGATAAATACACAGAGTTGGTTTTCACATGGGTGAAGCAGATCTGCCCACCTGTCAAAACTTCTATAACAGAGCTGAGATCAGGTTTGCCAGCCCATCTTTGAGTTCCCACATTCCTGGAAATCAGCCAGGGCTTGCCCATCACTAGGGAAGCCACCACTCCTTGTACTCAGATGGTGTGTATCACCTGTCAGTTTCAATGCACTAAATGACATTCCAGTGACCAGGAAGCATTAACGATCCTTCAAAAAGAGAACAGCTCACTCCCATCTGATTGTTAGGATCAGCCCCCTTATGTTTTATTTGAAAGTTTTGGTCCTTTCTCCCTTTTCTCTCTGAAATGAAAATACTGGACCAATTAAGTTCAATTTAAACACTTTTACACTTGTTTTGAAACAATGTTTAATCAATTCTCAAACATGTTTTTTTTTCCCTTTATTCTCTCCACTGATTCTCTTATTTCAGGATAACTCCAATTGGGAACATCTATAACACCAAAATCCAAATGCAGTAAGATACTGATAACTTTAAAGGCTTAACTATAAAGTTTTCTTAAATGTTGAAATGTCTTTCACATTTGAAAATAATAAACATATATCATTTATATTAAGAATAATAATAAGGCAACAGAGAACTTTAAAATTGTCCCTCTCACTAAACTGAGTTCAAATAGGAAAGAAAAAAAAAGTTATTGAGTGAGTGGTGAAGTGTGGAATATCAAAAAGATGCAGATCAGAGTTCATAGTATTTTCAGAAAATTCCCTATAAAAATACACACAAGCATTAAAAGACAGGAGTCTCTGCATTGGTCAGATCAAGCATTTGGGGAAGCCAAATGGAACAGGGAAAACATTGAGATAATTAAATGTGATTAAAGATCTACAACATTATTAACCCAATGATTCTTAGTCGGTAACTCATTCATTCATTCACCAGTCCATCTATCTTTCTCTCCTTTTATACTTTCTCTCCTTTTATATCATCCACTCATCTGTCTATACATCTATATCCATGATTTAAGTTCAGTGGCTAGTACAAGGTCCTCAAATAATTTCTTATTGATTATATGAATAAAGTAATGAAATAATTTAATTTAGTATACTTATATAAAATATAATTTTAATTTTATTACAATAATATTTTAACCTAGTTGGTTGCTTTTTAAATTGAGATAAAATTTATATAACATGAAATTCATCATTTTAACTTCTAAGTACACAAAACTATGGCTTTTAGTACATTTAAAATGTTGTGCCGCCATCCCCACTACCTAATCCCAGAACATTTTCATCATCCTAAAAATCATCTTGTACTCATTAAACACTAACTCTCCATTCCCCTTTTTCCTCTAGTCCCCGGAAACCACTAATCTACATTATGCTAAGTAAAACAAGCGAGACACAAAAGGCCATTACTTAGCATAATGTTTGCAAGCTCCACCCATGTTGCACCAGGAATCCATATTTCATCCCTTTTTAAGGCTGAACTCAATCACACTGTATGGATATCCCATGATTTGATTATCCAATTTTCAGTTGATGGACATTTGAACTGTTTCCACTTTTTACTATTACGAATAATGTTACTGTGAACATTCATGTACAAGCTTTTGCTTGAACACTTATTTTCAGTTCTTTGGGATATTTACTTAGGAGTGGGACTGCAGGTTCACCTGATGACTTTATGCTCAACTTTGTGAGGAGTCATCAAACTGTTTTTTTAGAGCAAATGCATTAGCAATGTATGCTGCTGCTGCTGCTAAGTTGCTTCAGTCGTGTCCGACTCTGTGCGACCCCATATACGGCAGCCCACCAGGCTCCCCCATCCCTGGGATTCTCCAGGCAAGAACACTGGAGTGGGTTGCCATTTCCTTCTCCAATGCATGAAAGGGAAAAGTGAAAGTGAAGTTGCTCAGTCCTGTCTGACCCTCAGCAATGTATGAGGAGTGCAATTTTTCCCTGCCATCACTCACATTTTTCACTCCATTTTTGTTTTAAGTTATAGCCATCCTAAAGGGGTGTGAATTGATATTTCATAATTTTGATTTGTATTTCCCTAATAAGCAATAATATTAAGCATCTTTTCATTATTTCTTGGCAATTTGCACATGTTCTTTGGAGAAATGCAGATTTTAAGTCTTTTGCTCATTTTAAAAATTGAGTTGTTGAGTTTTAGATCTTTATATGTTCTAGATATTAAACACTTATCAGATATATGGCCTGCAAATATTTCCCCCCATTCTTCAGGTTATCTTTTCACTTTCTTGATAGTGTTCTTTGATGTACAATAGTCTTAATTTTGATGAAATCAAATTTATTTATTTTTGTTGTTGCTTACAATTTTGACGTCATGTTAAGAACACACTGCCAAATCCAAGGTCATCGAGATTTACCCCTATGTATACTTCTAAGAGTTTTTTAGTTTTAGCTCTTAGTTTAGGCATTTGATCCACTTTTAATTTTTGTCCACAGTGAAGTTTGGGTCGAAGCTAATTCCTTTGCATGCGGTTGTCCAAGTGCCATTCATTAAAAGGACAATCCTTTCTACACTAAACAATTTTCATATCCTTGATGAAAACCAATTGACCAGAGATGTATAGGTTTATTTGTGGACTCTCAATTGTATTCTATTGATTGATACACCTATCCTATACCACTACCAGCTGTTTTGATTACCGTAGTTTGGCAGTAAGTTTTGAAACTGGAAAGTCTAACGTCTCCAACTTTGTTTTTTGTTTTGAAGATTATTTTGACTACTCTGATTCTTCTGAAGTTCCACATGACTTTTAAGATCGGCTTTTCCATGTGTGAAAGAGAAGTCTTTTAGAATTTTGACAGGGATTAGAATTTAGAATTTTGACAGGGATTACATTAAATCTGTATATCAATTTAGGGAGTTTGTCATTTTAATAGTATTAATTTTTCCAATCCAGGATCAATGGATATCTTTCTATTTATTTAGTTCTTTAATTTCTTTCAGCAATGATTGGTACTCCTCAGTGCACAAGCTTTATACTCTTTTGCTTAAATTTATTATTCAATTAATATTTATCAAACTTGCCAGATGCAGTCAGTACAGTGATGAAGATACAATTAAAAGCCAAATCCTAACTCCCTTTTATTTATTTGTCTGCAAAGCATTGACTCACTGGAAAAGACTCTGATGCTGGGAGGGATTGGGGGCAGGAGGAAAAGGGGAGGACAGAGGATGAGATGGCTGGATGGCATCACCGACTTGATGGACGTGAGTCTGAGTGAACTCTGGGAGATGGTGATGGACAAGGAGGCCTGGCGTGCTGCGATTCATGGGGTTGCAAAGAGTCAGACACAACTGAGTGACTGAACTAAGTGAACTGAAGTGAATAGATCCATTTGGACTGGGACAGAGGCTTTTATTTAGGACTGACATATACTCTGAAATCTTTACATTTTATTGCTTGTACATCTACCAGTAACCATTAATGCTGCTTCAAAATTCAGCCTGACTATATTTTCTATTCTTGCTTCTCCTCTATGTATGATCCTAGGCTTGAAGAAAGAAATATTCCAATGGTATCAAGTATTATTAATTTAATGGAATAATATCAGTAAGTGATTTCAGCATGCTTAAATAATCACTTTTCATTCACTTGCATACTAAATGATTATTTTATCCAATGACATTTTTGACCTTCTAAGTGTTGGACATTATTATAGGCACCAGTGATGGAAAAGTGAAAAATACATTGTTCCTGTCCTCAAAGAACTGAATAAATTTGGGAAACAAGTATAAACAATACAATATAGGATTATAAGAGGTAAGCTCTAGTACAATGATTCTTGTGAAGTGTTAGGTTGGAATAAAGTAATAGAATAAAAGAAGGATTTTCAAGTTTTAATGACTGAAAAAGGCATTTGCCTGTGAGAAGGCAAATTTTTAAGCAGCTAGGACAGAATATACAAAGCAGTGAAGTGTAAAGCAGGAAGTTATATTTTGAGAATTCTGTGTGATTGTATACAGAGGAGGAGTTGAGTGTGAGACGCCAGGGAAAAAGTGCCAAGAGATGAGTTTTAAAAGACACCCGGGTATTACACCATGGACAGCAGTCTACCAATCAGTGGTTTCCATACAGATTTTAGTCACATACTTCTTTGTATCCAAAACATGAGCAGAGCAAATTATACACAAATAAAATGAATAAAAGAGAGAAGACTGCAAGGCCTCCCCAGTTACCTCACAACTTTTAATTAGTCAACATTCATAAAAGAGTTTTGAAAACCACAGTTGTCCACATGAGAAACTTTACAATATTCTACAAATATTTGGAATCAAAAAAAAAATAATTTAATTCTTGCTGATTATACAGAAAGTCAGCTTATTAGCCTAGGAATGGTTTCAGGTTTGTAAAATGGACTAGGAAATACACACACTGATTTTACACATGCTCCTCTTTGATACTCCTCCATATAAATGCCAGTCATTTCCTTGAAAATCAGGTAACCAGTCTTTGGTTGAAATTCTTGCAACTGCATCTAAATAAGATCCAAACTCCTTTCTGTAGTCTGAACTCCTTGCTTGTCTCTCCATCTTCATTCTTCTACCATTGTCCCTCATCAGTTCAGTTCAGTTCAGTCGCTCAGTCGTGTCCGACTCTTTGCGACCCCATGAATCGCAGCACGCCAGGCCTCCCTCTCCATCACCAACTCCCGGAGTTTACTCAGACCCTCGTCCATCGAGTCAGTGATGCCATCCAGCCATCTCATCCTCTGTCGCCCCCTTCTCCTCCTGCCCCCAATCCCTCCCAGCATCAGAGTCTTTTCCGATGAGTCAACTCTTCACATGAGGTGGCCAAAGTACTGGAGTTTCAGCTTTAGCATCATTCCTTCCAAAGAAATCCCAGGGCTAATGTCCTTCAGAATGGACTGGTTGGATCTCCTTGCAGTCCAAGGTACTCTCAAGAGTCTTCTACAACACCACAATTCAAAAGCATCGATTCTTTGGCACTCAGCTTTCTTCACAGTCCAACTCTCACATCCATACATGGCCACTGGAAAAACCATAGCCTTGAGAAGACAGACCTTTGTTGGCAAAGTAATGTCTCTGCTTTTCAATATGCTATCTAGGTTGGTCATAACTTTTCTTCCAAGGAGTAAGCATCTTTTAATTTCCTGGCTGCAGTCACCATCTGCAGGCAATGTGGGAGAATGGGGTTCAATCTCTGGGTTGGGATGGTCTCCTGAAAAAGGGAATGGCTACCCGCTCCAGTATTCTTACCTGGAGAATTCTGTGGAGAGAGGAGCCTGGTGGGCTGCAGTCCATGGGATTGCAAAGAGTCGAACACGGCTGAGAGACCAACACTTTCATTTTCAGGTTGAGTATGAGGGACAAAATCACTGCAGATGGTGACCTCTTACATGGAGGGGGAATGTGTCCTCTAGTAGCTGAAGTGACAGTATTTTGGTAGGTTTTTTCCAATAGAAACTGGAAAGGAAGCTCCTTTTCAGTGAAATCAAAGTGCTGTTGTTTATCATCTGGCTATCACAATGAAATATGAAGGTGTTTGGGAAGTTAGCCTTTTCTGAGAGTCCTGAAATACCAGAAGAGCTGATAGGCATCAACTCTTGAAGATTTGTTTGCTCTAACCAGATAGGAGTCTTTGACTTGTGGATAAACTCAATGGAAAAGGATCAGTGGAACTCAATGGAAAACCATTAGCTATTGGGAGAAGAAGGTACAGGATATTTAGTGAAGAAATACCAATTTAATATACCAACTATTGAATTTGCATATTATTAATTATGCTTCCTATTATAACTTGTCGCCAAAAACTGCTGGCAAAATATGGTGATGTTTGGGGTTGGGTGATTATGAAAAACTACCTTATTTAGCTTAATAACTATCTCGAGTATAATTCAAACAGGGTGAGGTGTTCGCAAAGAATAGTTATACATTTGTGACTTCAAGAATTTTCAAAGATGTTATATTCAAATAGGGTTCTCTGGTGTTCTAGGTAAGATTATTTTGTAGATGCTATTGTTTCTAAAGGTATGAACTGTGATTCACATGGTTCAGCATTTTCTGTAATGCCTTACAGTTGGATATGTCACAGTTGATGGTCAATAAGTGCTAGTAATTAATGGATTAGTTCTTCATTCTCTTTAAGACTCCAATTTCCTTCTCATTTTGATTCAGATACTGTATTCCTGGCATCTCCTTGGGACATTATTTCATTTGACTTTACATGGGAATAGAGGAATTCTTGGGAAGAGGAAAAACTCTACACTTTTTGTCTTGCTGTGTTGACTCTGTGGGAGCTGGAGGGGTTATTAAAAACATGGAATGTGCAATAATTAAATATTTGAATGAAGATAGTCACAAGATCATAAGATACTGTTTCCTGGTTTTAAAGATAAAGTGAGGTCAACTAGTAGGACTTCCCTAGTGGCTCAGCAGGAGAGGTGGGTTCAATGCCTGGGTCAGGAAGATCCCCTGGAGAAGGAGATGGAAACCTGCTCCAGTATTCTTGCCTGGGAAATTCCCTGGGTAGGGGAGCCTGGAGGGCTACAGACCATGGGATGGCAAAAGAGCTGCACGTGAGTTAGCGACTAAAACAACAACAGAGAGAGGAGAGGATTTGTAGCAGGCAGCATTAGTGTTTCAAATACTTCAGTATTTTAATTTAGCACTGATTATTATTTTTTCTTTTTTTTGCTGTGGGAATCGTGTTTTCAATTCTGGAACAATTACAGACTCTCAAGATGATAGTAAAAATTCAGATTGTAGTGTGATAAGTATATATATCATTTAAAGTACTTAAGCTTGGTCAGCACTCTTGTGCTATATCTGTGAAATGGGAGAGATCACTTTAATCCTTTTACTGGCTGGAATCACTGTTTGAAGATGTGAAGCATCTTCATTTTTCTGAAAGGAGAGCAGAGTGCTTTCTACTAAGTCTTAAAAGCAGAGCTTAGAGAGGGTGGTCATTCTTCAAACCGATGGTCTGTCTTTGTAAATGGGCCTCCTACTGAATCAAAGATTGTGTGGGTGCAGTATGATGAGAGCCTCTTTCAATTTCCTCCTGTGCTGCCAACTATTTAATCTGAGGCTGTTTACACTTCCTTGGATATAAATGATTTTATCTCCATTGCTGACAATGTTGAATTCAATGTCCTTCTTTTTGATACAGTATTTGCTGAAGAAATTGTATTGATTTACAGAGTCTCTCTTCTGTAATTCCCCCAACATCTCAAGGCCTTTTAGGTTAACCAGTTTCTTTCAAACACCCTTCAAGACAAAAACATATTGGTTTTCAAAATCTCAGCAGGATCTGGCACTATGGGAATCAGTGTTGGCCCTAGCAATTAATAATTTAAGTTTATACAGCTATCTTTACGGATCCAGTTCTAGCAGCATTTAACTTTTTATACCTCAGTTTTTTAAACCACCAATGGTTCTTTTTTCATGATGTGTTTCCTTCAGATGTATAGGTTGAAAGCAATGATTTATTTGTGTGAAGTAAGGAAGAAGCAAGGGAAATTAACTGCCCCCACCCAGTCCCCCTTTAGACAATCAATAATTCTTGTTCTCATCCCAGGTTTAATCATTGCCTGTGTGGGTTATTGCAGACTACTTCTTGGTCTTCGTATCTATGACCTCCCTTCTCACTAGAGAGTTCAGAAACTTTGGCTAAATTCGTCTTCTTCTCCCTGAAACCGTATTACTAGTCTTCAAGTGTTTCTCTCACTTTTGCAGTTAAGTTTGAATTTCTTGATTGTGGTCAACCTAGTGGAAACCAATTTAATTTTCGTCTACCCTGAAGTCAGAGTGCTTTTTAGTTCATCCGTTTTCTTTAAGTCATCAAAAGTTCCTTAAGAGAATTTTCTAAATGGTCTGTTGAATGTGAAAAGTGATTTTTAAATCATATTCTTTTGGTAAAATCTGAATCTTAAGTGTGAGGTTAGCCCAGAATCTATATAATATCTTACATATTGTTGCCAATAATGCATGTGACTCTAAGTAAGCATTTCATTAGTGTTGTAAGATGCTTTTTCACACCTGTCATTCAAATTGGGATAACTCATATGGTTCTGGTGATGGCTTGCTGGCTATCATAAATTCACCAAAGCTTCCTTGTTCTTGCCCCCTGTTTTGTACTCCTTTGGGATTGCTTTTGAATAAAAACTTTTTGTTCAAAATCAAGGGGCAGGGGCATAGGTGACTGGAAAAATGAATTAGGAAAGGTAAAAATGAAAGAAAGGGTGGAAGTGATGAGTCATATACCAGATCCACAGAAGCTATCTTTTCAGGTGGTGGGTGACCAACTAGAATGTTATAGGATGTATTAGAATTGTTCTGGGCTATTTGACCTACACCCACTGATATTTCCTCTACTTTTTATTGATGGAGCTATCTTTTGTTTAACCCATTGTCACTTCATTTATTAGCAAATATGCAGTGAGAGATTGCTATGCTCTTTGCATTCTTCTGAGAACCTGGGCATGGACAAGGCAGACAAGCCCTCTAATGGTGTTTATTTTCTAGAGAAAATTGGGGATGAGATAGAAACAATAAATATGTGATGATTGAAATTGCACTAAATGCAAGAAAAAAAGAAAAATATAGGAGGGTGAGGCATCCTAGAGTGACAAGAGAAATCTCTCTTAGTTGATGTAGACAGAGGAGGCCTCTAGGAATGGGAGAAATTTTGAATAAATCCTGATGATAAAGGGTCCTGCTATATGAAGAGCTAGAAGCAAAGCATTTCAGGCCAAAGGAGAGCAGAGAAAAAAGGCTAAATCATGCATTGTGTTTGAAGAAAAGAAAGACATTGTGGCTAGGAGAGGTTGAGTGGGCAGGTTCCTTCATGGCTCAGACAGTATAGTGATCTCTCCCATTTCACAGATAGAGCACAAGAGTGCTGACCAAGCTTAAGTACTTTAAATGATATATATACTTATCACACTACAATCTGAATTTTTACTATCATCTTGAGAGTCTGTAATTGTTCCAGAATTGAAAACACGATTCCCACAGCAAAAAAAGAAAAAATAATAATCAGTGCTAAATTAAAATACTGAAGTATTTGAAACACTAATGCTGCCTGCTACAAATCCTCTCCTCTCTCTGTTGTTGTTTTAGTCGCTAACTCACGTGCAGCTCTTTTGCCATCCCATGGTCTGTAGCCCTCCAGGCTCCCCTATCCAGGGAATTTCCCAGGCAAGAATACTGGAGCAGGTTTCCATCTCCTTCTCCAGGGGATCTTCCTGACCCAGGCATTGAACCCACCTCTCCTGCACTGCAGGCAGATTCTTTATAGCTGAGCCACTAGGGAAGTCCTACTAGTTGACCTCACTTTATCTTTAAAACCAGGAAACAGTATCTTATGATCTTGTGATTATCTTCATTCAAATATTTAATTATTGCACATTCCATGTTTTTAATAACCCCTCCAGCTCCCACAGAGTCAACACAGCAAGACAAAAAGTGTAGAGTTTTTCCTCTTCCCAAGAATTCCTCTATTCCCATGTAAAGTCAAATGAAATAATGTCCCAAGGAGATGCCAGGAATACAGTATCTGAATCAAAATGAGAAGGAAATTGGAGTCTTAAAGAGAATGAAGAACTAATCCATTAATTACTAGCACTTATTGACCATCAACTGTGACATATCCAACTGTAAGGCATTACAGAAAATGCTGAACCATGTGAATCACAGTTCATACCTTTAGAAACAATAGCATCTACAAAATAATCTTACCTAGAACACCAGAGAACCCTATTTGAATATAACATCTTTGAAAATTCTTGAAGTCACAAATGTATAACTATTCTTTGCGAACACCTCACCCTGTTTGAATTATACTCGAGATAGTTATTAAGCTAAATAAGGTAGTTTTTCATAATCACCCAACCCCAAACATCACCATATTTTGCCAGCAGTTTTTGGCGACAAGTTATAATAGGAAGCATAATTAATAATATGCAAATTCAATAGTTGGTATATTAAATTGGTATTTCTTCACTAAATATCCTGTACCTTCTTCTCCCAATAGCTAATGGTTTTCCATTGAGTTCCACTGATCCTTTTCCATTGAGTTTATCCACAAGTCAAAGACTCCTATCTGGTTAGAGCAAACAAATCTTCAAGAGTTGATGCCTATCAGCTCTTCTGGTATTTCAGGACTCTCAGAAAAGGCTAACTTCCCAAACACCTTCATATTTCATTGTGATAGCCAGATGATAAACAACAGCACTTTGATTTCACTGAAAAGGAGCTTCCTTTCCAGTTTCTATTGGAAAAAACCTACCAAAATACTGTCACTTCAGCTACTAGAGGACACATTCCCCCTCCATGTAAGAGGTCACCATCTGCAGTGATTTTGTCCCTCATACTCAACCTGAAAATGAAAGTGTTGGTCTCTCAGCCGTGTTCGACTCTTTGCAATCCCATGGACTGCAGCCCACCAGGCTCCTCTCTCCACAGAATTCTCCAGGTAAGAATACTGGAGCGGGTAGCCATTCCCTTTTTCAGGAGACCATCCCAACCCAGAGATTGAACCCCATTCTCCCACATTGCCTGCAGATGGTGACTGCAGCCAGGAAATTAAAAGA
>NW_011494898.1:4198810-4221551 GCF_000754665.1 Bison bison bison
TGTTTTAGTCGCTAACTCACGTGCAGCTCTTTTGCCATCCCATGGTCTGTAGCCCTCCAGGCTCCCCTATCAGGGAATTTCCCAGGCAAGAATACTGGAGCAGGTTTCCATCTCCTTCTCCAGGGGATCTTCCTGACCCAGGCATTGAACCCACCTCTCCTGCATTGCAGGCAGATTCTTTACAGCTATATGACTTGTGGATAATATGACATATTCCCCCTCCATGTAAGAGGTAATACAAGCTAGGGGAATGTGATCTATCTTCCATTCACACCAGAATTGGGACATGTTTATCGTCAAACCAGTCCATAGTTCTTTTCCTTCCTCTGGCTCTCCTCATAATTTCCAGGCTCTTCCACTGACTTTTGGCTCTTAACTATTTAAAGTCAAAATTGATGAACCTTCTTTAGCTCCTCCAGAGAATATGGGTAAAATTAAGAAACATCCAAAATAATTTCTACCCAAGATTAGAAACTTGGCTATATTTCCAAGTTTCAAAGGAACAAAAGCAATCATCAATTCAGGGTTCACATTTAAAAAAAAAAAAAAAAAGATAAAATCAGACACTAAAACAAACCGGTTTGCTCAGTTTTAATCCCTATATAAATACAACATATTCCAGACATTTCAGGATCTTACTTTAGAGGTTTGCCTATTTATTTTTTTCCAATTTTAAACTCACTGGATCTTTGATACTAATAGTCACTGAGATCCAGCTGCTGCTGCTGCTGCTGCTTCTAAGTCGCTTCAGTCGTGTCCGACTCTGTGCGACCCCATGGACAGCAGCCCACCAGGCTCCCCCATCCCTGGGATTCTCCAGGCAAGAACACTGGAGTGGGTTGCCATTTCCTTCTCCAATGCGTGAAAGCTGCTAAAATGTAAATGTAAATCCCACTCCCACCCCACCAAAGAGGATAATGTCAGTGATAAAGGAGCAGCTCCTGATATTCTGAAAATATTTTAGGCTATTAATCTTTTATAAGCCTGATGCTATGGTGGGCAAATATGGACATTACATTATAGACATGGAAATCAAGCCCATGAGTATTAAGCAAGTTGCCCCAGATCAAACATTAAATCATGAGAAGAGCGAAGCTTCAATGTAAGACTGATGCCTTAGCATAAGAGAATAGCATTGAAACATGTACATTACCACATGTAAAACAGATGACCAGTGCAAGCTTGATGCGTGAAACAGGGCACCCAAAGCCAGTGCTCGGGGACAATACAGAAGGATTGGGGGGAAAGAGAGATGGGGGGATGTTCAGGATGGGGGGGAACACATGTATACCTGTGGCCAATTCATGTTGATGGATGGCAAAAACCATCACAATATTGTAATCATTCTCCAATTAAAATAAATTAATTTAAAAAATCAAATAGAAGGATTAAAAATATAAACCTAAACAGTTCTTCAGGAGACTGAGACAACTGATCACATTTGATGAATCTTAGAATTTCAACAAGGAGAAGAAAAAGCAGGAAATATTGAATAGGCCCAAATAAAAACATACTGTGATGCTTTGGCAATATTACAATAGACTTATGGTAAATTGACTAGCACTGAAGTCAATCCATGTCTTCTATAAAGCATTAAAAAATAACATACTTGTTCAGATGAATGATATACCAGCTAAGTGATATATGTCTGATATATACAAATGAACACTTGTGGGAGAAAATGGTAGCCATGTCCCATGATGCTTACATGAAAAGATTAAAATTCACTCTTTTTATGATGATTATATATGTCACATCTTGAAATACAGTTTCACGTTCTCTTTAACAGCTTCTGTAATGTTTCTGATGAAAAACTAGAAAGAAATCTAACACATATTGAGTGCTTCTGTACTTTCAGGAACTACTTGAGGTTTAGTACTTGTGATCTCATTTAATTTCTATACAACTTCTGTAATGTAACTAGTAACTTCATCTCACTCATGCAGAATCTTTGGTCTATAATTATTGAATGTTGGATCAAGAGTCACCCGGGTAAAAGTGAAGGAGTTAGAATTTTCAATCAAATACCTCATTTTTAAAGTGTGAAGCTCATTGTTTTGGTATAAATAGTATTATTGTCCACTGTCTCATCTCTTCTCAGGGCATAAAGTTAATACCCTCTAGGGATGTTTTTCTTGCTGAACTGGGCCAAGGCCCAGAGAGTACTTCAATAAGTCACTACTGGACCGGATCTGATAAATTAGATAAAAACTGTCATTTCTGCACTAAGCTTTACATGCTAGATAATACATACACACACACACACATTGCAAACTTTAAAAGAAGTCTACAAGGTCCTCCATCCTGCATAGAATTAGAACAGTGTTCAAACATTATAGATGTATGTTCTGAAATTCAAAGACTTGGCTAAGCCCCACTTCTAAACAGATGGTACATTTCCTATTACTTCTCATATAATTATTTTTCCAAATGCTGATCAGTAACAAGTCCTCCCTCTTCTATCTTCTTCCAATGCCACCAGTTTCAACCTCTATTTCAAGCCCTTCTTACCTCCTATGTTAAGCCGTCTAGTTGCTCCAAGACACAAAGATATCTCTTACCTCTCAATTCCTTTTTAGCACAGAATATTCATACTGGATTATCCACCACTTACTCATACATTATCTTACAGAGTTACCTACTATTTTTTGTTACTGTTTTCTTTCCAACTTTTTATACTGCAAACAGTAGTACTTGTCTTAGTGGTGGTGAGAGTTTGTGGCCTTTATGTTGAAATCAAGTACCCAAAGTCACCCAAAACAAACATTCAAACTAAATTAAAAGGTTGTGATTACTATGCAAATATGGTTTCCAGACAAAATCCCTAAGCTCCTCCCTAAACAAATATTTCCAACCAGAATGCTGCCTCTTCTAAGCCACTTTTTAATCTCTTCTTTTAATTGAAGGATAATTGCTTTACAGTGTTGTGTTGGTATCTACCCTACAGCAATGTGAATCAGCCATAATCCAAGCCACTCCTATGTAGATTATCTGAAGTCACCACTGACTTCAATATTGCTGGGAGAAATATCAATAACCTCAGATATGCAGATGGCATCACCCTTATGGCAGAAAGCAAAGAACTAAAGAGCCTCTTAATAAAAGTGAAACAGGAGAGTGAAAAAGTTGGCTTAAAGCTCAACATTCAGAAAACGAAGATCATGGCATCTGGTCCCATCACTTCATGGAGAATAGATGAAGAAACAGTGGAAACAGTGATAGACTTCATTTTGGGGGGCTCCAAAATCACTGCAGATGGTGACTGCAGCCATGAAATTAAAAGGCACTTGCTCCTTGGAAGAAAAGTTATGACCAACCTAGACAGCATATTAAAAAGCAGAGACATTACTTTGCCAACAAAGGGCTGTCTAGTCAAAGAGTTGGACATGACTGAGCGACTGAACTGAACTGAATTGACTGACTTCTAACTTATTTCTTTCTCTGTTTCTTATGATGCTTGATAGGCTAAATAGGAGTTCAAAATTACTTGAAACCTTCAACTAAATAAAAATCCTTCCCCCTTCTCAGGCAAAGTGATGTGAATTTGTAAACACATGATTTGCAAGCAATACTGACTTTTTCAATCAGGAAAACAAATCTGAAGCAGTTAAGTTTTCAAGTTTGAGTACAAGGGTTTGACAACATTATGTAATAAACAGGCACAATACTAAAACTGCTTTCCTTTTTCCCCTCTTGTTCCCTTTTCAGGTTTTCATTCAGGACACACTGAGACTATGTTGGTCTCATAAGTCGTGTCCAACTCTTGGGATACTAGAGTGGCTTGCCATTTCCTTCTCCACTGAGACTATGTTAGGCCCATGATAATCTTCGTCTTTTTACTGTTATGCTATTTTAATATGGAGAGTCGATTGGTGTCCTAGGTCATCTTCTTTGACACTTGCTTGCCTTTCCTTTCTCAGAACATATAAGCTATACTCATATTGGCTAAAATGTGCTTTGTTGTGTGATTAAAACTATGAAAGAACTCTCTATTCTATTCCTTATGTACATTTTAGATACCAATTATAATTAAACTGATCTGTATTTATTGTTCATTTGCTCGTCTTGCACCTTTAATTCTGACTCATGGCAAAAACCATTTTTTTTTTTTGCATTTTAACTTATATCTACTTGTTTCTCAAACACCATGAGACCTATTTTTATATTTTATCCTTCTTCCCTCTGAATCCCTGTGTCAGACATCTGAGCAGTTAGACAGCTTAAGAGCATCTTTTCTTGGTTGATATTTGCTTTGACATCAATGGGAACTCACATGTGTAAATGAAAACTCTTCTATGGAAAGAATCTTCTTTAGGACCCATCTGGGTCAGCCAGATAAGTCTGAGAATGGTTTTATGTTGCTCAAGAAAACTCAACCATTTATTACTGTGAGGTACTCTAGCAAATTCATATAGGAATGCATCAGATATGTCTAAAAACATTTCATACCATCATATGAAAATGTATCTTCCAGTTCACAGCTCTTCATATAGTAATTCCTCATATGATTCTTCAAAAAATTACATCATTACAGAAATTTTTAATAACAATGTTATGGGGACATATTACCTTGGTAATTTTTAGGTAAATTAACTAAAGCATATTTACAAGATTAGATCATTTGATCAAGATGGTAAAGGGCAGAATCAGGATTAAAGTTTTACATGTTCTGATTAAAAACAATACAAAGGATTGATGATATGCAAATGGTTTTTAAAAGACCATTTCATAATATGAACTCATTTTAAAAGTCCATTCAATTAAACCAGTATTTTTTGCTTATATAAAATGAAATGATTAACTCACTTATTCATTTATTAATATATGCCATAATGCTGGCATTTATTCAACAAGAATTCATTAATCACCTAGTGTATGCCAGAACTGCTACATGCAGGAGCAGATGTAGAGAAGGACGAGGTTTGTGCAATATGTAGCAATGCAGTGTAGTGCTTAAAACGCAGGGTGTTGAGTCACACTTGGATTTTCGTTTTTGTTTTTTTAATATCCAGAGCCAAACTGACATTGGTCTATGTTTCTGCACCTTCTATTTTCATATTAGTTATATAACATATCTAATGTTCTATACAAGGACAAATATTCATCCAAAAAGATAATAGAAAAATGAATATTGTTTTTCTTTTCTGAGGTAACTTTTAACTTCCTAAAGAATTGCAAAAATAGTTCAAAGATTATATGAAATGTCCAGAAGAGGTAAATTCTAGAGACACAAAGTAAGTAAGTAGTTGCTTAGGTCCAGAGATGGGGAGCTTATGGGGGAGAAAAGGGTAACAGATGCGTGGGTTAAATGCTCAGTCATGTCTGGCTCTTTGAGATCCCATGGCCTGTAGCCTGCCAGGCTTCTCTGTCCATGGATTCTCCAGGCAAGAATACTGGCGTGGGTAGCCATAAGTAGCAGGTTTCTTTTAGGGTACTTCCATTGATAGTACACTTGTTCTTCAAGGCTGACATTTATATCTATATTTCTACCTTTATGCTCGTATTTATATATCTACACAGGTGCCCCTTGAACAAGAGGGATCCAACATATACAAGCTAGAGTACTACACAACCCGAGGATGGGAAACTGCAGATACTATAGGACCCAATACGGGCCCACTATAAAGTTATGCTGTGGATTTTTGACTTCATGGGGGGTTGACATCCCTAACCCCCATGCATTATTCAATATCAGCTTGCTTTCTTTCCATAATTGTGTCAATATCATCTGTCATTTTTAGAGTTTAGGTTGGAAAGGGGATGCCATGTTGATCCTATCCCGCCACTAATTCACATTTGACTTTTAAATTCAAATAGTTCCTCTCCAGTAACAGCAAGTCAAAAACGCGATTTGTCCCTCCTGACCCCTGCCAGTTAGAACATTTCACAGAGCAGGATGCTTCCTTCAAGTGTGCACCTCCGTTTTTAGGAGTTCATGACATGCATAGAATCTGTCCACGAACACTTCTACGGAGCGTCCTGAAGCCCCTACCACCCCTAACACTCTCCCCTTACAAAGATACATTTGCTCAAGAAAGCATCTCATTATAAAACTGCATGCCTAAGGAAATGCAAGTCTGTTGGATGTCCTTCTTAGCTCCATACACAATTCACTCAAGAAAAGCCAGGAAATAGGCAATTCAATTATATGCTCGTTTTAGATTTTGAAATTCATAAAATTGATCATACTCTCCATTGCACCATTGTCCTTATAGATTTGTTGAATAAATGACAGCAAATAAGAGGCAGTGATAGTGTAAAATTTCCAGCTTTCCAAATCAATTCAGTTTTATTGGCACAAAATTGCAAATACTTAAGATTTCAAATTATGGATATTGCCAAGTTTGACAAGAATTATGTGCAATATGCAAACTGATGGTTAGCCTGTAATTTCAGATTATTAGCAAGTTTAGAGGAGGCTCTTTTTAAGTGTCTCTGAAAATTCCAATTACATTATAATTATTAATCCCTAATCTACATACTGTACCAGGTTTGATTCACAATGACCAAAAAGGGTGTTTCTAATCTTACTTAGCTATCATAAAACATTACTGTGTAGTAAGGAATTGTTTCCATTGCTAATATCTCAATATCAGAATCCATCAAAATTAATTTACCTACCAAGAACTCAACTGTCCAAGAAATGGAACCATCTGCAATCCCAAATGATAATCATAAAATGATCTCTTTTTTTAACTTTTTAACAGGTAATAACATTATAAGAAATTTTACTGGCCAAAAGGTTAGTGTGCCCTTTCTATTGTTTGACATAAAACTTTTACAAACTAGAGAATGGTTTTCAAGCTTCAGAAAAGCAGTGTATTATTGAAATAGAGAAATTCTATGAAAGGCAGGATATGTAAAGAGCAGCCAGAGGGCTCACAGTTCTAGAACACTGACTTGCTCCTGAAAGTACCATAACTTGAAGCCACAGGCTGTCCAAACTGATGACCCTATATGGTAAAGAAAATATTAGAAGATATTAGTTCAATCCCATAAACTCTAATTAAAATAAATGGCATATATCATAAATATATGAAATATTTTCTTTCACTAGAACATTTTAACATTTGGGTATTTAAAGTGCTAAGCTACTGGGAAAAAAATTATATACCCAGAATGATTCATGCATGGAGGGCTCTTGTTAGACAAGATGTTTCTGTAATTACTTTTGTGAAGTATAATCATTTCAAAGATTAAACAGGTTCAAGGACTTTTTTCCTCAACAGACCATCTTATGAAGAACTTGCATCATATTTTTATATAAGGAATAGACCATTAAATGAGGTCATTGGCCAAGGATCAAAACTCAGCTTATGCAAGCACTACCTGTAAGAGATGTTGCATTCACAGCACTAAACCAACAGGTAGAGGCAGCCAAACTAATTCAGTCAAAAAGAAACAAAAATAACTAAAATTTAGTCAAAATAGACAAGGTTGTTCCTCCACCCATTAAAACACTCATTGTTTACAAGAATCAAAGCAGTTTCTGGCCTGTCAGTCCTTAAATATGTTCAGTTCAGTTCAGTTCAGTCGCTCAGTCGTTTCTGACTCTTTGCGACCCCATGAATCACAGCACGCCAGGCCTCCCTGTCCATCACCAACTCCCAGAGTTCACTCAAACTCACATCCATCGAGTCGGTGATGTCATCCAGCCACCTCATCCTCTGCCATCCCCTTCTCCTCCTGCTCCAAATCCCTCTCAGCATCAGAGTCTTTTCCAGTGACTCAACTCTTCACATGAGGTGGCCAAAGTACTGGAGTTTCAGCTTTAGCATCAGTCCTTCCAAAGAACACCCAGGACTGATCTCCTTTAGAAGGGACTGCTTGGATCTCCTTGCAGTCCAAGGGACTCTCAAGAGTCTTCTCCAACACCACAGTTCAAAAGCATCAATTCTTCGGTGCTCAGCCTTCTTCACAGTCCAACTCTCACATCCATACATGACCACTGGAAAAACCATAGCCTTGACTAGACGGACCTTTGTTGGCAAAGTAATGTCTCTGCTTTTCAATATGCTATCTAGGTTTGTCATAACTTTCCTTCCAAGGAGTAAGCGTCTTTTAATTTCATGGCTGCAATCACCATCTGCAGTGATTTTGGAGCCCCCCCAAAAATAAAGTCTGACACTGTTTCCACTGTTTCCCCATCTATTTCTCATGATTGATGGGACCAGATGCCATGATCTTCGTTTTCTGAATGTTGACCTTTAAGCCAACTTTTTTATTCTCCTCTTTCACTTTCATCAAGAGGCTTTTTAGTTCCTCTTCACTTTCTGCCATAGGGTGGTGTCATCTGCATATCTGAGGTTATTGATATTTCTCCCGACAATCTTGATTCCAGCTTGTGCTTCTTCCACCCCAGCGTTTCTCAAGATGTACTCTGCGTATACGCTAAATGTGCCCAAAATTGCTATAGGTTATATGACGGTAAAAAGTAACAAAGTTGGGCAAAAGGGAGAGAGGTTAATCCAACATTATAGGAGGCATTAAAAATGCTTTATAGAATATGCACTAACCTGAGTCTTGAAAAGGAGATCACGTCATGAGGCACAAACGGAAGGAAAATTTCTGACAGACCTTTAATATGTGCCTAATAAATATTTCAGAGAACCTTTGAATGAATGGGTGAATAAATGGGTATACCTCGGATAGGATGGGAGAAGGCAATGGCTCCCCACTCCAGTACTGTTGCCCGGAAAATCCCATGGATGGAGGAGCCTGGTAGGCTGCAGTCCATGGGATCGAGAAGAGTCCGACATGACTGGGCGACTTCACTTTCACTTTTCACTTTCATGCATTGGAGAAGGAAATGGCAACCCACTCCAGTGTTCTTGCCTGGAGAATCCCAGGGACGGGGGAGCCTGGTGGGCTGCCGTCTATGGGGTCACACAGAGTCGGACACAAATGAAGCGACTTAGTAGTAATAGTAGTATGATAGGACAGAATTGTGTCAGCAAAGTCAAAGATAGAGAAAACACTCTGAAACATTAATAAGTTGTCAGTCAGTCAGTATGACAGGAACACAGATTACACTGTAGGGCATATAAAGACTGTGATACAGGCAGGGTTAGATGATAAAACCCCTGTTCTAAACTAAAAGTAAATTTTTAGCAGTAAAGGCAGTGGGAATAATTTAGGTCTTAACAGAGGACTATCACTGTCATATATAATGCAAAAAAGCAAAATGGCTGTGTGGGGAGGCCTTACAAATAGCTGTGAAAAGAAGAGAAGCAAAAAGCAAAGGAGAAAAGGAAAGCTATAAGCATCTGAATGCAGAGTTCCAAAGAATAGCAAGGAGAGATAAGAAAGCCTTCCTCAGCAATCAATGCAAACAAATAGAGGAAAACAACAGAATGGGAAAGACTAGAGATTTCTTGAAGAAAATTAGAGATACCAAGGGAACATTTCATGCAAAGATGGGCTCAATAAAGGACAGAAATGGTATGGACATAACAGAAGTAGAAGATATTAAGAAGAGGTGGCAAGAATACACAGAAGACCCGTACAAAAAAGATCTTCACGACCCAGATAGTCATGATGGTGTGATCACTGACCTACAGCCAGACATCCTGGAATGTGAAGTCAAGTGGGCCTTAGAAAGCATCACTATGAACAAAGCTAGTGAAGGTGATGGAATTCCAGTTGAGCTATTCCAAATCCTGAGAGATGATGCTGTGGAAGTGCTGCACTCAATATGCCAGCAAATTTGGAAAACTCAGCAGTGGCCACAGGACTGGAAAAGGTCAGTTTTCATTCCAATCCCAAAGAAAGGCAATGCCAAAGAATGCTCAAACTACCGCACAATTGCACTCATCTCACACGCTAGTAAAGTAATGCGCAAAATTCTCCAAGCCAGGCTTCAGCAATATGTGAACTGTGAACTTCCAGATGTTCAAGTTGGTTTTAGAAAAGGCAGAGGAACCAGAGATCAAATTGCCAACATCCAATGGATCAACGAAATACAAGAGAGTTCCAGAAACATCTATTTCTGCTTTATTGACTATGCCAAAGGCTTTGGCTGTGTGGATCACAATAAACTGTGGAAAATTCTGAAAGAGATGGGAATACCAGACCACTTGACCTGCCTCTTCAGAAACCTATATGTAGGTCAGGAAGCAACAGTTAGAACTGTACATGGAACAACAGATTGGTTCTAAATAGGAAAAGGAGTACGTCAAGCCTGTATATCGTCACACTGCTTGTTTAACTTCTATGCAGAGTACATCATGAGAAATGCTGGGCTGGAAGAAGCACAAGCTGGAATCAAGATTGCCGGGAGAAATATCAATCACCTCAGATATGCAGATGACACCACCCTTATGGCAGAAAGTGAAGAAGAACTAAAAAGGCTCTTGATGAAAGTAAAAGAGGAGAGTGAAAAAGTTGGCTTAAAGCTCAACATTCAGAAAACGAAGATCATGGCAACCGATTCCATCACTTCACGGCAAATAGATGGAGAAACAGTGGAAACAGTGTCAGACTTCATTTTTCTGGGCTCCAAAATCACTGCAGATGGTGACTCCAACCATGAAATTAAAAGACGCTTACTCCTTGGAAGGAAAGTTATGACCAACCTAGATAGCACATTGAAATGCAGAGACATTACTTTGCCAACAAAGGTCCGGCTAGTCAAGGCTATGGTTTTTCCTGTGGTCATGTATGGATGTGAGAGTTGGGCTGTGAAGAGAGCTGAGCACCTAAGAATTGATGCTTTTGAACTGTGGTGTTGGAGAAGACTCTTGAGAGTCCCTTGGACTGCAAGGAGATCCAAGCAGTCCCTTCTAAAGGAGATCAGTCCTGGGTGTTCTTTGGAAGGACTGATGCTAAAGCTGAAACTCCAGTACTTTGGCCACCTCATGTGAAGAGTTGACTCACTGGAAAAGACCCTGATGCTGAGAGGGATTTGGGGCAGGAGGAGAAGGGGATGACAGAGGATGAGATGGCTGGATGGCATCACTGACTCGATGGACATGAGTCTGAGTGAATTCTGGGAGTTGGTGATGGACAGGGCGGCCTGGCATGCTGTGATTCATGGGGTCACAGAGTCAGACACAACTGAGTGACTGAACTGATATACATATATATTTGAGATTACAATTGTAGCAATGAGTAAGGAAGAAATAAATGAAATTAATTTGAAATGTCATTCATGCTGTCAAATTGATAAAGTTTTCTTTAATAAGTGTAAATACCTAGTATTAGCATAGCTGATAACTATCTAGATTGAATAAAATGTTAAAATTTTGGGAAAACTCCCATGTAAATGTGAAAAAGATTGTTTAATTCTCTACAGTCATACAAAGCAAGCATGATGTGACAGTAGAGAAGGTGAAGTATTGACTTGATATGAGGGTTAAGACTAGAAAAGTAGAAAGTAAAGTGGATCAATATATTGACAATATGAAATCAAAAACAGCACTAGACAAATTTAAACAGACAAGGAACACTGTCTTCAAGACTATTGCAGTAACGTGGGGAGAAAGATGAGAGCTCAGTCTTAATCCACTCAACTCCTCTGAGGGAAGTGGAAACCCTTAGGCCACCTTTGCTTGCTAATCAGCCATAGCCAAAGAAAAAGGATGTTGTTGTTCAGTCATTAAGCTGTGTCCGACTCTTTGGACCCCATGGACTGCAGCACACCAGGCCTTCCTGTCCCTCATTATCTCCCAGAGTTTGCCCAAGTTCATGTCCATTGAATTGGTGATACTATCCAAAGGAAAAGGGTACTTCATATTTTCATGACAGGAGGCAGATTTACATCTTGGAGCAAAGTACCCACTGAAATTCAGGTATACTCTCCCACAGAATGGGTAATAGGGGCACCATATTCCTTGAAGATTAATTATCACTGGAATGCCTTCCAAGACTCAGAGAAACACATTACCAAGTAGCACAATAGGCAAAAACCATTTTAAAAGCTCTCAATCTCAAAGGGGCACAAAGAGAATTTACAATTTTAAGTTTTCTTATGCAAATGTTCTAGAAAAAGGAAAGTCAGAGACCTAGACTCAGGGAGCCAGCTTTAGTCAAAATGGGAGGAATATTAAGGTCCTCTTGATCAATGGGAAGACAGTGACTTCTGCTATACACAGAGCCAAATCTAAGTGGTAGATTGAAAGGTAATAAAAATGTTAAGACATGGGGTGTTTTCATGAGTTTAAGAACAAAGTATAGAACATGACAGACAGGTGAAGGTACAGGAGATGGCAGTAAATATTAATATGCTTCTATATTTCAATTTAACATTTTGGAACGCATTTTGACATGGACCATGAACGTGGGTTTCTGACAATGACAGGTGGGTGAAAATATTAAAAGTAAAACTGAGGCTAGGGTGATCTATTGTAACACTAATGAGATTTTTTTTGAGGAGGGGTATTCTCTGTACTAAACATATTGCATGTAACAAACTCTAATCCCACACTTTGGAAAAAGCTGTTAGAAGATTGTTGTCACATTTGAACACATTCTTGCAATGCTTCATTTACTGCTTGAAGCCTGGTGTAAACTAAATGGTATGGAGTGTCATGATTCTGCAGTATTTGCAACTGTGTCAATGTGTTTTGGTTGTTTTCTTTTTACTTTGTATTTTTGTTTCCTTTCTCATAGACAGACTATTAGGGTTTCTAGCTCCTTCCATGGAGAAGGCAATGGCACCCCACTCCAGTACTCTTGCCTGGAAAATCCCATGGACGGAGGGGCCTGATGGACTGCAGTCCATGGGGTCACTAAGAGTCAGACACGACTGAGCGACTTCCCTTTCACTCTTCACTTTCCTGCATTGGAGAAGGAAATGGCAACCCACTCCAGTATTCTTGCCTGGAAAACCCCAGTGACGGGGGAGCCTGGTGGGCTGCTGTCTATGGGGTCGCACAGAGTCGGACACGACTGAAGTGACTTAGCAGCAGCAGCAGCTCCTTCCAGGTGCCTTTCTCAGCAATACTAATTGCTTGCTTGAATCTAAGAAATAAAATACTCAGGCTTGTTGAATTTTACACACTAGAAATAATACTTACTTTTGCTGGGAAGCTGAATGGGAGTAGGGGAGGTGGCAGAGTTATGTTTTACTGTAAATACTTCTGTATTATTGGAATTATTATAATAAGTCTATAATTCCTTTTAAATTTAAAAAGCCTATTTGAAAAAATATATGTAGATTGATTACTTTTATGAGCATCTGAGGGACTTTCTCCCAACAAAAATTAGTGAATGTTAATGTATAAGCTTTGTGGCTCCTTTTTCAGACTGCCCCAAGGTCTTCTTAGCGTCCTTTTCACTTTATCAGTGCCCTCTACATATGTGAGATCACAGAGTTTTTGAATTTTGAACTCTGGCATTATTACATGCACATATTTTCTAATTTCAAAAGGCAAAACAGTGACCAAAAAATCTGGGATCCAATAATTTCCATTATTTAGCAGTCAAGAGGTTAAAAATCCCATTGAAGCAGATTTTAATATTTTAGCGTTCTTTGCACTTGAAAAATGCTTTCTCTTGTCATCACTAGGGAGTACTCTGCTCGTCTCATATTATGCAGAACAAAATCTCAGTCAGAGTAGGGGAAAACATCAATTATTAATTAGACATAAATTATTCCTAATCTACACACAATGCCTGATCCCTGGTTCACAGAAATGCTAATTGTGCTTCAAAAACAATATGTTAACAAGTCATTTGTCTGCAAAAGACAGGAGCCCAAGTTCAATATAAAATATAGAACAAATACTTCAAGCTCATTTCAAGGAATATGCTGATGGAAGGTTATCCAGAACTGCAAGGAAATGAAAACAGTGCAAACAAAATACAAGGTGAACTTGCTTTTTGGTGCATAGAAAACAAACAGTGTGTCGTCCACTGTAGCTATTTTTCAATTCTTCAAGAACGTTAAGAATTGACTGGGCAATTGTACTAATATATTCTTAACTATGAATAGTAAAAACAGTAATATATAACAAGGAAGAGATGATGGCTTTAGGAGGCTGATTTTTTGTCACCCTAGCAGGAACACTCAAAACAACCCCTTAAATTAATCACAAAAGCAGTAGGTTTTATCATTATAAATCACTGTCCTGTGATAAAACAGCGTCCTAGGTAGAAAGTAAAGCACAAAGTCATCTGGCCCAAACCATGCATTGTGTTTCCTTTCCTATTCAAGTTAACTTCAATAGGCTGTGAAGTATCAGAAGTGGCCAGATGCTCTTTGAGATTTATGAATTCCTCCCTCTGTCCAGCTTCATAATCCTCCATATACTCAGCATCAAGGTAACTGATCCAGGAAAGGTTCTACTACTATCCATTGCTAGAAAGATGAGAGCTTTTCCTGATCTACAATATTTCAAATTTCAGGTCTCAAAATCCCCAGTTAGTTGAGATGTATAATTGTAATACTACTAAAGGAAAGGAGGGCTACTTCTGTATTTTAGATTCACTCATTTTAGCTGTGGCTTTAAGGATATGTGTATAGTGTAATGCATTGTTTTCTCAAGTATATTCTCTAAGAGCTGATCCTAATGAGATTCACTATTTTAAAAAGACTGGTCAATAAATTTGACCAGTGATAAGTCTGTAGGAATGGAGGATGCTCCTTTTTCTTAATGTCTCTTATCCCTCCCTGTTCCTCCAAAGATGATGACTTGTTGTTCTGACTGAACAGATCTCAGAACACTTCTTTGAATCTATTTGATTATTGGGTTGGGTAAATGACGCTCCAAAGGGTGCGTCTGTGGCACTGTGCACTTTTACACCTATTTTGGTATAGCTGAGCCAGTTCACCAACCGGGGTCCTTTCTTTGGACCTTTCTCTTCCTGCGTGTTCTTTTGTAAGAAATAGAAACTTTAAGTGGTCCGTTTTCAAGGCAAAGCTGAAGCCTGGACACTTTAGATCAAGTCAGTATTGAGGGAGGGACATCAGACTGGATTCTAAAGAGACAGGAATTCACCCATTGCCTGTGCCCTGGCTCTACACTTGCCTAAGGACTTGGGGATCTGACACAAAGCTCATGCATGTGGACAGTGCCTAAGCAAACAAGATGTTGGGGGAAGGGATAAACTAGCAAGAAAGCCTTTGTTGAAAAATGCAGATGTAAGTTGGGAAGGGAAAAAGAAGATACGCAATAAAGAAATAATGAAACTTAGGTGACCTCAGGGAAGACTGTACACCCCCTCAGCACTCAGCCAATGAGGAACTGGGGGAAGGACCTGCGGGTTAGGGAATAAATCCCTTTTTATAACTGCTCTGGGTATGCCTGCCCACCAGGCACCCTATCTTGCAAGATCATCATTAAAAGTCTCACTTTTGCTGTGCTCCATGTGTCCAAATTCATCTCTTGGTTTGGGGCTGGTAAGTGTATTTTTCACAAAGGGAAAATATGTCTACCAGCCAACAGTATGCATAAAGCCAAGTTAACTCCTTCTCTGGCCAATTGCCTATACCTTTTCTTGATGAATAGAAGATGACTGAAATTTCCTTAATATCAGGTTGAACTAGGATGTCTGTCTAAAGAAAGTGAGTCCCTAATTATGGTGTACCTATTTGAGGAACTCAGAAACCCAGGCATGACATCTTTGTTCCAACTTCTGTGCAAGTTGCTCCAAACATAAAAATAAGAATATGACAGAAAATCATTCTGGAATATGTTGATTCTGAGTTTTTTGGTTAAGTATAAGTTTTTTTTTTTTTTTTTCAGAAACCAGATTCTAAGTGGACTCCTCTGTAAAGAAACACCATATCCAGGTACTTCTAAATCTTGTGAGCAGAATTCATAGTGGAAACTCCAAACTTTAAACCAGAGTTAGTAATATAAGAATCTACTGGCCCTTTAATGCAAGCTTATAATCCCACTTCAAATTAGCAGATTTTAGAGACATAGCCTTGAGCCACTGATTCCTCAAATATACTTTCAAAAGAACACAGTTTTTTGTACAAACAACTTTCATAAAATACAATCTGTCATCCAAGAGTGAACATTAAATTGCTACAAAACTGAATGGCTAGAATATATCAAAATTAATTGACAGATCAATGTCTCACATGTAAAATAAACATAAGCAAACATTTCATGTAGGAGTAAATAACAGACCTAAATCTAGGCTCTCTGTTCTCACCACATATGTCCCGTATTACTAGTATGAATACATGAGATATGTTGACTATCTGGTAGGCGGAAGGTCAGGTATTTTCAGTTTTCCTGCAAAAACTTTTACCATTGTTCATGACACTTTTTTTCAAAGGATAAAAATTGTCTATGTTACATGTTGTTGTCTTCCTCTGGTCCCTGTGACCAATAAGATACTCAAAAAGCAGGACTGTAATAAGGCCCCCATTCCAGATGGGTTGGTTCCTACTCTGTCTTGGACATGAACATTGTCACACCTTCCTCTGTTCCTTTGCCCTATGCTCATTTTTGAACCACTTTTCTCACACTTTCCATCAAATGTTCGTAGGCTTCCCTATTCCAAATTCTTTCAAGGACTGATGACATTGATCTTTCTGGAGCTTTATCTAGCCCTTGCCATGGACTCAGCTGAGTCACAAAATAGCTTTTCACAATCATCTTGAAGAATTCCTACTCCTTAAAAGAGACAATTTGTATCCTCTTAAATATCCACCATGGAGCTTTGCACTTGGTAAAAGCCAAATAAATTTAATCTACTATGTCTGAGCTTTGATAATCTTCAGTTCAGTTCAGTCACTCAGTTATGTACAACTCTTTGTGATTCCAAGGACTGCAGCATGCCAGGCTTCCATGTCCATCACCAACTCCTGGAGTTCCTCAAACTCATGTCCATCAAGTCAATGATGCCAACCAACCAGCTCATCCTCTGTCATCCCCTTCTCCTCCTCCCTACAATCTTTCCCAGAACAGGGTCTTTTCCAATGAGTCAGTTCTTCACATCAGGTGGCCAAAGGATTGAAGTTTCAGCTTCAGCATCAGCCTTTCCAAAGAATATTCAGGACTGATTTCCTTTAGGATTGACTTCTTTGATCTCCTTGAAGTCCAAGGGAGTCTCAAGAGTCTTCTTCAACACCACAATTCAAAACCATCAAATCTTTGGCACTCAATTTTCTTTATGGTACAACTCTCACATCCATATAGGACCCCTGGAAAAATTATAGCTTTGACTAGATGGACCTTTATTGGCAAAGTGATGTTTCTGCTTTTTAAAATACTAAGTTGGTCATAGCTTTTCTTCCAAGGAGCAAGTGTCTTTTAATTTCATGGCTGCAGTCACCATCTGCAGTGATTTTGGAGCCCAAGAAAATAAAATCTTTCACTGTTTACATTGTTTCCCCATCTATTTGTTATGAAGTGATGGGACCATATACCATGATCTTAGTTTTTTGAATGTTGAGTTTTAAGTCAGCTTATTCACTCTTCTCTTTCCCTTTCATCAAGAGGCTCTTTAGTTCCTCCTTACTTCCTCCATAAGGGTGGTGTCAACTGCATATCTGAGGTTATTGATATTTCTTCTGGCAATCTTGATGCAAAGAGCTGACTCATTTGAAAAGACCCTGATGCTGGGAAAGATTGAGGGCAGAAGGAGAAGGGGATGACACAGGATGAGATGGTTGGATGGCATCACCAACTCAATGGACATGGGTTTTGTGTGGACTCCAGGACTTGGTGATGCACAGGGAGGCCTGGCATGCTGCAGTTCATGGGGTCGAAAAGAATAGGACATGACTGAGCAACTGAACTGAACTGAATCTTGATTCCAGCTTGTGCTTCATCCAGTCCAGCATTCACATGATGTACTCTGCATATAAGTTAAAAAAGCAGGGTAACAATATACAGCCTTTATGTACTCCTGTCTCAATTAGGAACCATTCTGTTGTTCTACATCTGGTTCTAACTGTTGCTTCCTGACCTGCAGACAGATATCTCAAGAGATAGGTCAGGTGGTCTGGTATTCCCATCTCTTTAAGAACGTTCCACAGTTTGTTGTGATCCACATGGTCAAAGGCTTTGGCATAGTCAATAAAGCAGATGTTTTTCTGGAATTCTCTTGCTTTTTTGATGATCCAGCAGATGTTGATTTGATCTCTGGTTCCTTTGCCTCTTCTAAAACTAGCTTGAACATCTGGAAGTTCACGGTTCACGTACTGTTGAAGCCTGGCTCAGAGAATTTTGAGCATTACTTTGCTAGCATGTGAAATGAGTGCAACTGGGTAGTAGTTTGAGCATTCTTTGGCATTGCCCTTCTTTGGGATTTGGAATGAAAACTGACCTTTTCCAGTCCCATGGCCACTGCTGAGTTTTCCAAATTTGCTAGCATATTGAGTGCAGCACTTTCACAGCATCATCTTTTAGGATTTGAAATAATTCTATTGGAATTCCATCACCTCCACTAGCTTTGTTCAAAGTGATGCTTCCTAAGGCCCACTTGACTTAGTATTCCAGGATGTCTGGCTCTATGTGAGTGATCACACCATCGTGGTTTTCTGGGTCATGAAGATCTTTCTTGTATAGTTCTTCTATGTATTTTTGCCACCTCTTCTTAACATATTCTGCTTCTGTTAGGTCCATACCATTTCAGTTCTTTATTGTGCCCATCTTTGCATGAAAAGTTCTCTTGGTATCTTTTATTTTCTTGAAGAGATGTCTAGTCTTTCCCATTCTATTGTTTTCCTCTATTTGTTTTCATTGATCACTGAGGAAGGCTTTCTTATCTCTCCTTGCTATTCTTTGGAACTCTGCACTCAAATGACTATATCTTTCCTTTACTCCTTTGCCTTTCACTTATCTTTTTTTTTTTTTTTCCTCTGCTATTTGTAAGGCATCCTCAGATGACCATTTTGCCTTTTTGCATCTTTTTTTCTTGGGGATAGTCTTGATCAGTGCCTCCTGTACAATGTCACAAACCTCCATTCATAGTTCTTCAAGCACAGTTTCTATCAGATCCAATCCCTTGAATCTATTTGTCACTTACACTATATAGCCATAAGGGATTTGATTTAGGTAATATCTGAATGGTCTAGTGGTTTTCCCTACTTTCTTTAAGTCTGAATTTGGTCATAAGGAGTTCATGATCTGAGCCACAGTCAGCTTCCAGTCTTGTTTTTACTGACTGTATAGAGCTTCTCCATCTTTGGCTGCAAAGAATATCATCAGTCTGATTTCAGTGTTGACCATTTGGTGATGTCCATGTGTAGATTCTTCTCTTGTGCTATTGGAAGAGGGTGTTTGCTATGACCAGTGTGTTCTCTTGGCAAAAGTCTATTAGCCTTTGCCCTACTTGATTCTGTACTCCAAGGCCAAATTTGCCAGTTATTCCAGGTATTTCTTGACTTCCTATTTTTGCATTCCTGTCCCCTATGATGAAAAGGGGCTTTTGGGGGTGTTAGTTCTAGAAGGTCTTGTAGGTCTTCATAGAACCATTCAGTTTCAGGCTATTCAGCATTACTGGTTGGGGCATAGACTTGGATTACTGTGATACTGAATGGTTGTCTTGGAAATGAACAGATATCATTTTGTCCTTTTTGTGATTGCATCCAACTACTGCATTTCAGACTCTTTTGTTGACTATGAGGGCTACTCCCATTTCTTTTAAGTGATTCTTGCCCACAGCAGTAGATACAATGGTCATCTGAATTAAAATTGCCCATTCCTGTCCATTTAATTTCACTGATTCCTAAAATGTCAATGTTCACTCTTGTCATCTCCTGTTTGACTGCCAATTGGCCTTGATTCATGGACCTAACATTCCAGGTTCCTGTGCAATATTGCTCTTTACAGCATCAGACTTTACCTCCATCACGAGTCACATCCACAACCGGGCGTTTTTTTGTTTTGTTTTGTTTTTTGCTTTGGCTCTGTTTTTTCATTATTTCTCCACTCTTCTCCATTAGCATATGTGGCACCTACCAACCTGGGGAGTTCATCTTTCAGTGTCCTGTCTTTTTGCCTTTTCATACTGTTCATGGGGATCTCAAGGCAGGAATACTGAAGTGGTTTGCCATTCCCTTCTCCAATGGACAATGTTTGGTCAGAGCTCTCAACCATGACCCACCCATCTTGGGTGGCCCTACTTGGCATGGCTCATAGTTTCATTGAGTTAGACAAGGCTGTGGTCCATGTGATCAGTTTGATTAGTTTTCTGTGATTGCAGTTTTCATTCTGTCTGCCCTCTGATGGAGAAAGATAAGAGACTTATGGAAGCTTCCTGATGGAAGAGACTGACTGTGGGGGAAATGAGGTCTTGTTCTGATGGGCGGGGACATGCTCAGTAAATCTTTAACCCAACTTAAGTTTTAGATCCTAAACACAAATGTCCTTAAAACTCCATGTTGGGACACAATTATCTTTATTATACCAGATCAGAATTCCCTTATTAAGTGTTTGCACTCTGCTTTTTAGCAAGAATGAATATTCCCAATATTCAAGTTTCCATGCCTATAAATTCGTCTTGAAACCAAATGGAACTCCCAACCTCAAGTTCAAAGGCAAAGGCCTGACACCTATGTCAGTAAGCAATCCAGCACACTCCTTTCCTCCTCTGCTCTGTATAATTTCCCCAGTGCAATTGCTAGTACAGTGATGAATGCAGAAATGGGAAGAATGCAATACTGCACATGATTGATTGCATGGCAAACAGAGAAACCTACAGAAAACCCCAAGCTGGGAACTTATTTTATATTATTTCCTGTTGCTGCTCAGTCATGAATGCTGCTGTGATTCATTTCAAAACTTTGAAATCTCTTGGTATTTGTAACATGTTCAGAACCAGATATAAATCGATTGTTCAGCCTTACCTATTTTTTTTTCCAATTGAATTTTTTAACTAATATTTAGCAACACATTTAATATTGCTTATATAAACCTGTTATTTCTGCTCATGAAGAAAAAAGATAATTTTACCTCAAGAGGATTTAGTTACTTAGGAGATTATTGTACGGTTTCTATAATCAGTTTTTCTTATGTGTTACAGAGCAGGCCTCAGTGGAAATGGAAGATAACCATATATGTTTTTGGAATTGAATTATCCCAGCATATTTCTTAAATGAATATATAGGTACTAAAATATATAATGTAGTTAAGAAGTACAAGTTTTGATCAGCACCAGGGATGAGCTATGAAACAGGATGGAGCTAACTGGGATTTTAGGAAGTGGTTCTGGATATGTAAACTTATATGTATTTTTAGAAGCCTTCTTACTTAAAGAAGAGATTAATATTCAACATAAAGAAGTCAAGAGCAAACAAAAAATGTTATTCAAGCCTAACAAAATTTTACAAAATGAGTAAACAACATATGAACTTCTGTTTCCAAACCAAAGGACTAAGCAGTTAGTGATTTTGGTTTTGGCTAATTGTCCCACATGAACTAAATGGGTTGTTCACTCTACATGTGTTCCAAACACACAAGTGTTAATAAGCAGTTTAGGATTCAGCAGCCAACTTGGAGAAATCAGGCCTCTTTGATATTTTTGCTATCCAGAATTTTAAAAGACAGCTTGCAGTCTTGCCTAAGTGTTTCCTCTAGGTAGCAGCCTGTTAATGCAAGAACAGATTGCTTATTCCACTGGTAGCTGATTGGAATCAAGCAATTTGTAAAAGGATTTCTCCATAGATTAACTTTTTTCAAGCATGAATTCTTTAGGTGAAGAATGAGGACAATCTGGCTCCTAAAGCCTTGGAACAAGCATTCCATATTATTCTAACTTCAGCCATTAAATATTTTTAGTGTGACATTTAATTATTCCCCTTTGACAGCTACCTGTGTATGTGCCTAATTAGATGCATCATGAACCTAGGATGTGTTTAGTTACCGTTATAACTTAGTTAGCAAGAAAAAAGTTGCCTCAAAATCTACAGGTTCAAAATAAATCTAGAAATGATCTGATCAACGCTTTGGAAAGTACAGTAGTAGTCCTTTAAATTTCTTAATCAAAATTAAGTAAAAGTGTTAGTCTCTCAGTTGTGTCTGACTCTTTGTGACCGCATGGACTATATCTCTGTCCGTGGAATTTCTCAGGCAAGAATACTGGAGTGGGTTGCCATTCCCTTCTTTAGGGGATCTTCCCGACCCAGGGATAAAACCCAGGTCCCCTGCATTGCAGGCAGATTCTTTACTGCCTGAGCCACCAGGGAAGCCCAACCAAAATAGTGAAGTGAAGTGAAAGTTGCTCAGTCATGTCCGACTCTTTGCGACCCCAAGGACTGTAGCCCACCAGACTCCTCTGTCCATGGGATTCTCCAGGCAAGGATACTGGGGTGGGTTGCCATTTCCTTTTACAGGGGATCCTCCGGACCCAGGGATCGAACCCTCATCTCCTGCACCACAGGCAGACACTTTACTGTCTGAGCTATGAGGGAAGCCCCTTTCCATATGCTATGCTAAGTCACCTCAGTCGTGTCCAACTCTGTGCGACCCCATAAATGGCAGCCCACCAGGCTCCCCGTCCCTGGGATTCTCCAGGCAGGAACACTGGAGTGGGTTGCCATTTCCTTCTCCAGTGCATGAAAGTGAAAAGTGAAAGTGAAGTCGCTCAGTCATGTCTGTCCTAGCGACCCCATGGACTGTAGCCTACCAGGCTCCTCCGTCCATGGGATTTTTCAGGCAAGAGTACTGGAGCAAATGAAGCAACTGACAACAACTAATCTCAAAAATATACAAGCAACTCCTACAGCTCAACTCCATAAAAATAAATGACCCAATCAAAAAATGGGCCAAAGAACTAAATAGACATTTCTCCAAAGAAGACATACAGATGGCTAACAAACACATGAAAAGACTCAACA
>NW_011494898.1:4221847-4226735 GCF_000754665.1 Bison bison bison
TAATAGCCAGGACATGGAAGCAACCTAGATGTCCATCAGCAGATGAATGGATAAGAAAGCTGTGGTACATATACACAATGGAGTATTACTCAGCCATTAAAAAGAATACATTTGAATCAGTTCTAATGAGGTGGATGAAACTGGAGCCTATTATACAGAGTGAAGTAAGCCAGAAAGAAAAACACCAATACAGATACTAACGCATATATATGGAATTTAGAAAGATGGTAACAAAAACCCTGTGTACGAGACAGCAAAAGAGACACTGATGTATAGATAAGTCTTATGGACTCTGTGGGACAGGGAGAGGGTGGGGAAATTTGGGAGAATGGCATTGAAACATGTATAATAATCATGTATGAAACGAGTCGCCAGTCCAGGTTCGATGCATGATACTGGATGCTTGGGGCTGGTGCACTGGGACGACCCAGAGGGATGGTATGGGGAGGGAGGAGGGAGGAGGGTTCAGGATGGGGAACACAGGTATACCTGTGGTGGATTCATTTCGATATTTGGCAAAACTAATACAATATTGTAAAGTTTAAAAATAAAATAAAATTAAAAAAAAAAAAAGAGTACTGGAGTGGGGTGCCAAACAAAATAAGTGCTTCACAAATGCCAAGTTCCCGTAAGTGCAGACTCTACTGATGGCAAAAACTCTGCAAATCAGCATATACTTTAAATAAGAACAGAGCCAAAGGCATTCATCTTGATTTGAATCCTCCTTTTATCCTTTACTGCATATATATTCTGGGCAAGTTATTCCAACTTTCAGTTATCTAATCTATAAAATAGAAAAGCTGATATCTACTATGTTAGATCTAAATGAGATAATTTGTAAATTATATAACATAATTTTTACTGAATACTAAGAAATCAGTAAATAGAGTATAATTTGTTTAAACACAAAAATCCTAAATCTTGCACCTTTACAGGGTCACTCTCACCTTTCAATGGTTAGAACCATATCATGTTTGCAAAGAGACAGAAGCTTCAGTGCCATACTTTTCTGCCAGGATTACAGAGTGAGGGAAGATCTGATTTATGATCTCCTGTAATTTATCACTCTGTTCTGCTGAAAACTTAATTTTAATTATCTTTCTTAGCTTGTCTCAATTTCTGAGAATGTTTCTCTCAATCCCATTTTATGCCATACTTGAAGAAATCTTTCTCCGTGTGTTTTCCCTAAATGATCATCTACTAGCACACAAGGCTGTTTCTCTGTAGTATCGTCACGGCATATTTGTGGGTAATTAAAAATAATTATAGCATAAAGCAAAATACAACTTTAAAACAGATGCCAGATATAACTGTTCCCAAAACTGTATCATGTAATCGTAAAAACAGGGAATTTCTCATTTGCTTTGTGACTTCAATATAAGCTGGACTGCTACAATATTGGGGGTGGTGGGGCTCTCTCTCTCTCTCTCCAGACACTTCCTTCTTCTGCTCTTTCCCATATTTTCCAAATCTATTTCTTCTAAACTGTCATAAGGCAATCCTCAGATTCCTGACCTTCAGTGAAGAAAAGGCTTTTCTTGTGATTCATCCCTATGGACAAATCAAATGTCAATATACTCCTCTTTATTTCACTTCTTTTGCAGTTAGATTGAGGCCATGTAGATGCAAAGGGATAGAATATAGACTAACGCTTTCAATGTACCACGTTTTATAGACTTGACATTGGAGTCATGCAAATTGTATATCTTTATAAAACAAAATAAATATTTGAAAGTATACGCTAATTCATCTATTCAGTTCAGTTCAGTCACTCAGTCGTGTCTGACTCTTTGCGACCCCATGAACTGCAGCACACCAGGCCTCCATGTCCATCACCAACTCCCGGAGTTCACTCAAACTCATGTCCATCAAGTCAGTGACGCCATTCAGCCATCTCATCCTCTGTCGTTCCCTTCTCCTCTTGCCCCCAGTCCCTCCCAGCATCAGAGTCTTTTCCAATGAGTCAACTGTTCGCACGAGGTGGCCAAAGTACTGGAGTTTCAGCTTTAGCATCATTCCTTCCAAAGAAATCCCAGGGCTGATCTCCTTCAGAATGGACTGGTTGGATCTCCTTGCAGTCCAAGGGACTCTCAAGAGTCTTCTCCAACATCACAGTTCAAAAGCATCAATTCTTCGGTGCTCAGCTTTCTTCACAGTCCAACTCTCACTTTCATACATGACTACCGGAAAAACCATAGCCTTGACTAGACGAACCTTTGTTGGCAAAGAAATGTCTCTGTTTTTGAATATGCTATCTAGGTTGGTCATAACATTCCTTCCAAGGAGTAAGCGTCTTTTAATTTCATGGCTGCAGTCACCATCTGCAGTGATTTTGGAGCCCCCAAAAATAAAAAGTATGTCACTATTTCCACTGCTTCCCCATCTACTTACCATGAACTAATGGGACCAGATGCCATGATCTTAGTTTTCTGAATGTTGAGCTTTAAGCCAACTTTTTCACTCTCCTCTTTCACTTTCATCAAGAGGCTTTTTAGTTCTTCTTCACTTTCTGCCATAAGGGTGGTGTCATCTGCATATCTGAGGTTATTGATATTTCTCCCAATCTTGATTTCAGCTTGTGCTTCACCCAGCCCAGTGTTTTCATGATGTACTCTACGTATAAGTTAAATAAGCAGGGTGGCAATATACAGCCTTGACGTACTCCTTTTCCTATTTGGAACCAGTCTGTTGTTCCATGTCCAGGTCTAACTGTTGCTTCCTGATCTGCATACAGGTTTCTCAAGAATCAGGTCAGGTGGTCTGGTATTCCCATCTCTTTCAGAATTTGCCACAGTTTATTGTGATCCACACAGTCCAAGGCTTTGGCATAGTCAATAAAGCAGAAATAGATGTTTTTCTGGAACTCTCTTGCTTTTTTGATGATCCAGTGAATGTTGGCAATTTGATCTCTGGTTCCTCTGCCTTTTCTAAAACCAGCTTGAACATCTGGTAGTTCATTGTTCACATACTTCTGAAGCCTGGCTTGGAGAATTTTGAGCATCACTTTACTAGCATGTGAGATGAGTGCAATTGTGTGGTAATTTGAGCATTCTTTGGTATTTCTGGTTTTGGGGATTGGAAGGAAAACTGACCTTTTCCCATCCTGTGGCCACTCCTGAGTTTTCCAAATTTGCTGACATATTGAGTGCAGCACTTTCACAGCTGTGATGATCATTTCATATTATATTCATATATTGAATCACTATATGGGAAGCCTCCAACTAACAGAATGTTATATGCCAATTACATCTCAATAAAAAAAGACAATTTGTCTATTTAATACATTTTTATAATAAATAAACCTAGTGGTTTATTTTAACCTATTTTAAGAATTAAGCAATGCAGGAAAAAACTTAGAAGCTATTTCTTGAACATGATGATGATACCGTTATTGTCAATTTGCTGTATGTAGATTTTGATATAAAGACAATGGAATTATGTTGTTGAGAACTAGGATTATGGACATAGGAAAGAGGAGGTATACATATAAGATATATTAATAAAGTAAAAATCTTATACTCCTGAATTTATATAAGACTGATTACTATGAATTCATGGATTATTTTAACAAAAATCCTAATTTCCTAGACAGACCACAATGATTTTCCACTTCTGATGTTTACACTTCTGTAAAATACCCTCCCCAAGTAGCAGTGAGATCTGTGTTGTTTCTCAGTAAGAGAATATGGCCAAGGTTGCTGGATACACTGTCTTTGTTAGAGTATTTTATTTGGCAAATGTGATAGGGTTACTCCTGTGAATATATCATACTCCATCTTAACAGAGTGAGAGATTCTTATCAGTGTGATGAAGTGAGTAGCCATGATGGAAAAGTTCTTAAGGCAAGAAACTGACACTTACTAGAACATAAAACCTGCTGCTGCTGCTGCTAAGTCGCATCAGTAGTGTCCGACTCTGTGCGACCCCAGAGACGGCAGCCCACCAGGCTCCTCCATCCCTGGGATTCTTCAGGCAAGAACACTGGAGTGGGATGCCATTTCCTTCTCCAATGCATAAAAGTGAAAAGTGAAAGTGAAGTTGCTGAATTGTGTCTGACTCCTAGTGACCCCATGGACTGCAGCCTACCAGGCTCCTCCGTCCATGGGATTTTCCAGGCAAGAGTACTGGAGTGGGAGAACATAAAAGCAGCTCCAGTAAATTGTCAACAAAAAGTTGGGGCTTTCAGTCATACACTGCAAAAGATGGATTCCAAAACACGAATGTACTCTGGGCCTGGAAGTATATTCTCCACCTAGCCTCCAGATGACAATACAGATGGTTACTACTTTCACTGCAAAGCACATGGCCAAGTCATGCTCAGAAACCAGGCCTGTGGAAACTATGAAATAAGAAATATATATTGTTTTAAGCTAAGTTCGTGATAATTTATTATGTAGGATTAAAAAAGTATACATATCACTTATTATTTTTAAAAAACTTACAATGCCTAACTCAGAAGTAACAAACACTCTAACAACCAGTGCAGACTCAATTTTTTCCTGAATAAGCTAATGCTTCTTAGAGAAATAACTGATTATACATTTAGAATAAGCAATGCATGACTAGAGCCTACACTCAGTAGAGATCTCAGAAGATTCACACCTTAGTCTAGGTCTACAGAAAAGAAAATGTAAATACGAGAAATGAAGAGAAATGGTACCCTAAGAACCAAAAAGAAAAGAGGTGAAAAATAGCATATCTAAAATGAAAAATGCAATATATGGGCTTAATAGCAGATCAGACATTGCAGAATAAAAGACAAATGAACTTTAAGACATACAACAGAATCCATCCAAAGGAAGCAGAGAGAAATAAAAGACTGAAAAAAGTAGAGACTTTTTTTCACATGTGAGCTAATATCAAATGGTTTAATATATACGCAATTTTA
>NW_011494898.1:4228727-4233042 GCF_000754665.1 Bison bison bison
CTTGGCCATATTAACAACTATTAAAAGAAAAAAGATACACAGAGACCAATACTGCACAGACAATGCTGTGTGCTGTTTATTCTGCCAGCCATTTTATGTGGTGATGCTCTTCTTTCCACTCGTGACAACTTACTTGAGAATAAAGTCAGTACACATTCACTTTCTGTCTGGGACATCAATTCCCAATCTGGAAGAACTCTCATCTCCATGCTGAGTTAGCTTGCATCTGCCACAACCACAGGATTTCAGGGAGGCTATTGGCACGACTCACACATTTCCACTGTGAAGCTTGGCTTTGGGAAGGAGGGAGTGCAAACACTGTTCCCCAAGCAGTCATTGGGTCCACAAACTGTGAAAGCCAGAGCCACCTAACAAGCTGTGAAAATTTCAGCCACCTGAGGAGCTGTGAAAGCCAGAGCTGGTATGAGCTGCAGAGACAGGAGCTGCAGGAATATCCAGAGGAGATGCAAACATCCTAGGCCCTTATGTCAGCCGAAAAGAAAAAAACTCCATGCATTTTTGAATTGAGTAACAAAGTCAGCAGGAATGAAAAACTTAAGACATGAAAATAAACTCAACCATATTCAAAAACTGACTATACAAATGTAGGATGTTAGCCACCCTAAGCCATTAGGTTATAGGTCTCTTGTTCAGTTGCTAAGTCGTGTCTGACTCTTTTCTAGGATTCTCGTACTCCCCCCCTTAAGAAAATATATAAGAAGAATAAAAAGAAACTTAAGCATCAAACATGTCCAGGGCCTAAAAATTGAGTCAGTTTCTCAGCCAGACTCTTGATTCTGCAGCTCAGCATGTGAAAAAAACTTAAAAAAAAAAAAAAAAAAACCTCTGGGGTAGCCCAAGCTGCAAGGAAATGTTCTGCTTTTTTCCCAGTCCTCTCTCGTGTTAGAGCAGCAACCAGGAGTTTTTATGGGTCATTACTTCTCCTTATGTTCTGCAAAATAGACTGCATTCTGCCCAGGACACATCTGGCATGCTGCCTTTCCCCACTAAGCCCCCTGAATACTGTTTCTCTTGTCCCAATTGGACATGAAATTGTCACGCCAATACAACTTCATCACTACATCGCTTTTCATGCTAGTGTGAGCCTCATCGCAGCTTTTAAGAATTTAAAGGGCGATATCAATTATCCTTTCAAAGCTGCTTCACATCACTGGAGAAGCTTTGAAAATTAGATTTAAGTTCCTGTTGTCAACTTATCTCAGAGTTGTGTTAGGTCACGGAAGCTGGTTTTTAGCTAAGGTATGAAAAGAAGCAGAATAACTTTGAACTTTGTTTTTTAGATTGGCACTGCTCAAAAGACCACGGGCATGTCTTGGATTAATAATCCAGAATGTGTCTCTCAAGATTTCTTCGATTACTTTTGTCATCCATAATAGATATTAGCTGTTAAAGTACTCAGGAAGTCAGAATCTTACAAAAATGCTTTTGGAAATTTTGAAAGGCTTTCAACACAGGGTAGTAGGGAAAAAAATGGAAGTTTTGTCCTTGTGATTTTTTCCTTCTCCCTTAGGTTCTGAAGGAGATTATCAAAATTAAGAATTACATGCTGAATTCAGACTAGATTCTTATTAAAGGATACATTTCTATAAAGAGTAAAGCTATGACCTTTATGAAAATACAAAATAAGCATATGTCAAAGATTTTATTAATATTTAACTCAGTTAATGAGGAAACAGTAGGATGTTACAAGGAATTCAAAAGAGGATTCAAAGAACAACACACACATAGACAATCAGGAATGCTAAGTGAATTTGCAAAGAGATGATGAAAAACTAGATAACTGCACTTCCCTGAATACAATTAATATGCACTGCTGTGGACAAGAATCATCTACATCAGTATTAATTTTCTACAACTCAGAGGTGGAAAGTGAAAGGCAGAGACAACCTGAAAAGGTACCCTGGATAATACCTAGTTTTCTACTAAAGACAGTGTCTTTTTCATTCTGCTATTTTGCATAATTTTCCCTGTCATTGAAAACAAAAGGCTGAAAAGAAGTAAAGAAGACCTGCCCACATCTCACTCAGAACTGCTGCTTAAGAAAACCCAGAACTGGCCTTGCATGTATCTATAATTAACATTATTCTGTTGTTTATGTTGTACAACTTCCAAATACCAATCTGTTAAGAAAGTTATATATAGATGTGTATCACATGGCAAATTAACTTCCCACGGTGGCTGCAACAAGCTGCCATGAACAAGGCGACTTAAACAAAAACTTACTATCTCACAGTTCTAGAGACTAGAAATCTGAAATCAAGGTGTCAGCAGGGTTGATGTCTCCTTGGTGCTCTGAGGTCCTTCTCGTTTCTGATGATTGCCTTTAATCCACATCCTTCCTTACTTGTCTTACAGACACATCACTTCGATCTCTACCTGTATTGTCACATGATGCTTTCCCTGTGTGTCTGTTATTTTTGTCCACATTTCTCTCTTCTTATAAAAACACCAGTCATACTGGATATAGGGCCCACACTTATCCTATATGACTTTGTCTTAACTTGTTTACATCTACAAAGACTCTCCAAGTAAGGTCGTACTCACAGGTTCTAAGTAAACATGAACTTTTGAGGGACAGTATTCAACCCAGCATATCAAGAAATACCAATTATAGAGAATGTAGAGAGAGTGGCATTTCTTGCCAAGAGATTGCCAAGGAACCCTGAAAGGCAGACCGTTTTAAAAGGCAACAGGCTTACCAAAATACTCCAATTAAAAAGCAATTCTTGTTTATAACCAGGTTTGGATTATCTCCAAAAAGCAAACCAAGCAAGTAAGTGGGATACCAGACTTTTGGGCCAAAGTTCCAAAGGCAGCCATCCACTCATTCTTCAGGATTCAGGAGAACCAGCTCCTAATTCTAGCTTTGCAACTAATGAGCCATGTAAACTTGGGCATGTCCTCTGTCTAATTGAGCCTCACTTCCCTCTTTTGTCAAATGAGGGAAATAGACCAGAATATTTTTAAGTCTCCTTCCACCTCTAATGGGCTGTGATTTATGATCTCTATGTTATAAATGCAAAATGCCCAACCTAGTTATTAGGACATGAGCTAGACTGCCTTTTAAAAATGTCCAAACCTATTTATATATATGAAATGGCAACCCACTCCAGTACTCTTGCCTAGAGAATCCTGTGGACAGAGGAGCCTGGTGGGCTGCTGTCTATGGGGTCACACAGAGTCGGACATGACTGAAGCGACTTAGCAGCAGCAGCAGCAGCATGGTTTCTAAAGTTAGAACACAATCTTTGGAATCTTTTTTCATTGATTATAATAGGATACAAATTTGGGTCTCCCATTATCCCTTAAAAATGGGATATGTTCCCTGTTTCCACATTTCTTCCATATGACTTTGTACCCTTGGCCACAAGGGTGAGACTTTCACTTTCAAAACCCCAGGAGACATCACCATAACAGTCTTGCTTGGCTGTAAGTGCAGCCCTTTGCATAGATGACAGTTACAGGGACTCTGCTGGAAACAGTTTTCGATGCAGGGGTCCTGTAGGGCTGGCTGGATCCGAATGGACACTGGACCAGGCTGGAACAAACAGGACTCTTTCTTGAAAATTTAGAAGTGAGGATTAGATAAGACTCATCAGAGTCCCGTGGACAGCAGGAAGGTCAAACCAATCAATCTTAAAGGAAATCAACCCTGAATATTCATTGAAAGGACTGAAACTGAAGCTCCAAAACTTTGGCCACCTGATGCAAAAAGTCAACTCATTGAAAAAGACTCTGATGCTGGGAAAGACTGAAGGCAAAACAAGAGGGTGGCAGAAGATGAGATGGTTAGATGGCATCATTGACTCAATGGACATGAATCTGAGCAAACTCCAGGAGACAGTGAAGGACAGGGAAGCCTGGTGTGCTAAGAGTCAGATACAACTTATGGACTGAACAACAAATAAGATCGCCCTATGCTCTTGTAAACCGAGAAATACAAACTGGAAAACTACCGATTGCGTACATAAAGTCAAAAGAGAGCAAAATGAGAGAGCAGAGGAGTAAAAGGTGGTTGTTTTTTTTGTTTGTTTGTTTTAGTTTGTTTGTTTTTTATGTGCAGGGAGAGCAAGAGATGTTACTATCTGACATCTGATGGCTTTTACTTCTTGTGAGAACTGGAAGCATCCTTGGCCCAGGACTCTCTTTCTTAAGCTGCTTTGAAGTGGTTTTACTATTTGCAATTTAAATAAACTTGGCTGAGATATTGTTGATTTAATGCATTATTGATTAAGAAATTTCCTTGTTGTGTTAAATTCTTTGACAATGTCCTTTCTTAAGAGAATATATATAT
>NW_011494898.1:4233371-4277443 GCF_000754665.1 Bison bison bison
AACCCACCTGCCAATGCAGAAGAGGTGGGAGATGTGAGTTTGACCCCTGGCTTGGGAAGATACCCTGTAAAAGGAAATGGCACCCCAGTCCAGTATTCTTGCCTAGGAAAATCCCATGGACAGAGGAGCCTGGCGGGCTGCAGTCCAAGGGGTTGCAACGAGTTGGACATGACTGAGCATGCATACATACACATACATACATATATAAACACACACACATATATATGAACTTAATTATCCACACTATAGATCAATATTGATTTATCAGAGGTTAACAAAATTAATAATAACCAAAACAATTATACTACAATAAGCTCTTTGGTAATAGAACTTATTTAAAATGATTGTAAATATAATCTAGATAGTTCCCATTGCAGGTAACTTCACTTTGTTGAAGGATTATTAACATCTTTTGTGTAAACTTGTGTATGCCTAAGTTGCAACATGCAGACCACAATCTGGAATCTCCTCTGCATTATAGCCCTGAAACAGAAACATGAAGGGGCTGCAGGACCTATGTTCCACGAAAGGATAATTTCCACCTGCCATCCCAAGACCAATGGCAGGCATAAGAGACACATAAGAAAGGCTACTTTTCATAGGTCCCCAGGAACAAACAAAAGGATCCATGAAGATCTCCTCCCATGACATCTTAGGAAAGAATAACTAGAGAGTCCAAAGTATATCAAGTAGTCAAATGGTGAAGTCAGTCTAAGAAAATTTAATTGGTTAGAATTCTGCTCTTGATCATGCATTTTGGAGACCATTTCACGTGGAGTTGTTACCAGGGGGCTCAGGTATTTGCCTAATTCTCCTCTCCCCAAGATGAGCCCGGAACAGAACTCAATGCTCATCTCCATGTTTTCTCCATGGGTAAGACAAAGTCAAGGGGCTGGGGAAGCACTACATTCACGTCTGTCTCAGTTTCTTAGGTAATCACTTCCCTATGTGCTTCTTGACGTGATCAATGAGGCAAAATATTAGATAAGCATTTCTTTTATTTATTTTTAAATTGAAGGTTAATTGCTTTACAGAATTTTGTTGTTTTCTGTCAAACTTCAACATGAATCAGCCACAGGTATACATATGTCCCCTCCCTTTTGAGCCTCCCTCCCATCTTCCTCCCCATCCAACCCCTCTAAGTTGATACAGAGCCCCTATTTGAGTTTCCTGAGCCATACAGCAAATTCCCCATTGGCTGTCTATTTTACATATGGAAATGTAAGTTTCCATGTTACTCTCTCCATATATCTCACCCTCTTCTCTCCTCTAGATAAGCATTTCTGAACTTATGTCTTACTTTTTTCCCACAAAGCCTCTCCCAAGCTCAAATACACACACACACACACACACACACACACACACACATATTCCTAGGGTGAAATTTCAGGCACTCTACTTTAAAAAACATATTTGTGTGGGAAGTGTTCTGTAAACTTGAGAATATTAAATACATGTAAACAGTGTTGTAATTTGGGACTGCAAGAACTGAATGTGTAGAGGACAGAAATACAGAGGATCTTGTACAACCAAGGGGAAACAAAGTTTTAAGTATTAGTTAATATCACAAATAAACGTAATTTTGTAAGAGTCTTTAAGTTTCAATTTCCACAAATACATACCCATGTCTATTATGCATTCATATAACAACAGAAGTTAACATCTAGTTAGTACACACTACATATCAGATATTGTTAGACACTTTATAAATATTATTTCTTCAAATCTCTCACTAAACTAATGTCTTCTTTCAAATACTATAAGCATCAAGATAATATAACTTACCTATGGTTTTCCAAAACCAGAGAGTGAATTTGGAATACTCCTAAACTACTCTATACCCACATTACCTGTAAATGTGATATTTTGGTTTTCTGTCTATGATGATTATAAATCCATGACACCGCCTAAAATTCACCCACTTACACACTCATTACAAACCCATTCCTGATTCAGACTACACCTCATTGAAAGGAATCTGGCTCACAGGATTATATGCTCTTCCTAAAACTTCCTCAAACGAAAAGTGAAACAAAACCAAAGCTAGTCCAGGAACAGTTCACCCTCTGAAACTCTCAAGAGCCTTCCCCTACTCCTCTCGCTCACCCTCCCTTGCTTGGGTCCTGTGGCCTTCTCTCTGTTCTGGGCCAGCTTATTTAGTGTTTTATAACCTGCTCCCCACACGTCACCTCTCTGTGCCGTGAAAACACCCCTGGGCTCGAAGTTCTTTTTCTGCTCTGATTGCTTTCTGGAGAGTAGTTGCCTTCATTGCTTTTATAGTTGTCCTTTGTTGGAGAGAAAATAAGGTAAAGAGAACGGGGCAGAGGAAAAGGGGAACACAAGACAATGAATTCTATACTGTGGTATGTTCCGGAGGAATATTTCTGGCAGTGTCAATACTAAATGACCTTGCACTTGAACTGAACACAAGTACAAGTGGAACATTTTTTTTTTTTAATAGCTGTTTCAAGAACATTTTATCCTTTATAGAAGGTTTACTTTTTGGAGGTAGAAATGAAAGAACATGGATAAGGATGATATTTAACAACACAGATGAACCTGAAAGGCATTATGCTACTTACAAAATAAGTCAGTCACAGACGGCAACCACTGCATAAGTCCGCTTATATGAGGTATCTAATATAGGCAAACTTAACAGAAGCAGAAACTAGAATGGTGGTTCCCAGGGAACTGGAGATGGGAGTTGTTCATTGGAGGTTACAGCCATATAAGACAAGTTCTGAAGACACACAATACCCCACGGTGCTCATAGGTAATAATATATGGTATGTGCACCTGTTTATAGTTTTGATTTTCTTCCTTTCTAGATTATTTCTGGGCTGAAGAAACACCACTGGTGATCTATGATTGGCATGCTTCGAGAATCAAGGTTTCTGGCTCACTAGCCAAAGGAAACGACATAAGTGGCCCATATTTGTTCGGCGGATAAGTCTTCGTGTTAAGTGACCCTCCACAAAAATAAGAAACAACGGACATAAGGGAACTTGTGGACGTGATGGGCATGTTTACTACCCGGTTTGCCATTTTGGTACCACAAGTGTATGTATATGTCAAACGCATCAAATTGTATTAGTTAGATATGTGCCGTTTGTGCTAATATCAATGAGATCAATAAAATGGGGGAAGAAAGATTTGATTCAAAACTAAGTAAAGATTATGTGAACCCACCTGCCAATGCAGGAAACACAGGAGATGCAGGTTTGTGTATCTTGTGTGAAACACAAGGATCTTGTGTATCTTGTGTGAAACACAAGGATCTTCCTGAGTGGGGAAGATCCCCTGGAGAAGGAAATGACAACCTAGTCCAGTATTTCTTGTCTTGAAAATTGCATGGACAGAGGAGCCTGATGGGCTATAGTCCATGGGGCTGTAAAGAGTCGGACATAACTGAGCGTGCACACACACACACACACACACACACACACACCAGGATAGAAGAAAACTACCCACACATAATTTTAACCACTACATTTGTGAAACACAGGCTGTGAGTGGACAGGGTTATTTCTAGCTCACCTCACTAACGGGCACTGCTGCATCCTCATCTCTAAAGTGGAGGAATAATAATGATTCATACTACATAGGGATGATGTCAAATGTGGGAACAATACAGCTGACCTTGAACAACACTGGGACTAGGGGCATCAAACCCTGCTCAATCAAAAATCTGCATATAACCCACCCCAGTGTTCTTGCCTGGAGAATCCCAGGGACAGAGGAGCCTGGTGGGCTGCTATCAATGGGGTCACACAGAGTCGGATACGACTGAAGCGACTTAGCAGCAGCAGCAGAAGACTCTTACAGACCACACGTAAACAAAACTCACAAAAATCTCTTTACACACTTTATCTGGCTACACTAGACTGAATAATGTTCTCAAAATATGTTCCAAAAAAAAAAATCTGCATATAATTTTACAGTCGGCCTTCCATATCTTCAGTTCCTCTGTGTATCTGTGGTTCCACATGCAAGGGTTCCACCAACCGCAGATCATATAGTCTGTATTGATTTTTAAAAATCTACATATAAGTGAATCTGCATAGTTCCAACTCATCTTGTTCCAGGGTCAAGTATATCAATGATGGTAATTAATAACTTGACGTTCTTAGTCGTGTCCTACTCTTTGACACCACATGGACTGTAGCCCACCAGGCTCCTCTGTCATGGGGATTCTCCAGGCAAAAATAATAAAGTGGGTTGTCAACTCCCTCCTCCAGGGGATCTTCCCAACCCAGGGACTGAACTCAGGTCTCCCTCATTGCATGTGGATTCTTTACTGTCTGAGTCACCAGGGAAGCCCAAGAATACTGAAGCGGGTAGCAGCCTATCCCTTCTCCAGGGGATCTTCCTGACCCAAGAATCGAACTGGGGTCTCCTTCATTGCAGGCAGATTCTAATAACTTTATAAGAATGAGTATAATGGTAATTCCCTAACCAACTTTTGTAGCATTACTGTATGCCCAATATGGAGCTAAATATATATATTTTATTTGATGTGTACAATTACCTGTGAGGTAGGAATTATACACATTAACTCTTTATCAGCATACCTGACCTACAATGAGGTTTCAGTAAAAAAAAACTACAACAATAATTATTATCTTAAATGTTTTGTTACAGTTACTCAATGTTATAATAAAGCTTATCTTGTTGGAAGCATTTTCGCCACAGGTAGAAATTATAGAGAGCAAAGAGAGGGAAGGGTAGGGCCTCAGTGTGCTGATGGAGAAATGAAGAGTCAGGTCTGTAACTGGCACAACTACTGATTTATAAGGACAAATATTTAGAAAGGGATCAGAGATGGGGACTTTCTGGGTGACGTTCTCAGTCAGTATTTCCACCTGCCCCAGCATAACTATTTCTGTTGAGTCATCACCCTTGCCCCCAAGGAAGACTGGATCAAGATGTCAGAGTAAGAGAACTGAGACCAGCTCCTTTAACTCATTGATCACCACCTAAATAATCCTACAAAGACAAAATCAGATGTTTCTGCGGAACCAGGTGCTGAGTGATTTCAGATATACTTCTGTACTGTCCCTGAGTAAGAGAAAAATCTATTTGCTGATGCTTGAGATTGCTTTCATATGCAATGTAGGGCAGCCTATAGTCCAAAATTAAAGAGAAGAGGATGAAAAAAGAAAACGTCTGTCTGGAGGGTAAACTTTGTAGTAAGTTTCAGATAAAATGTAATCAATAAAGTATAAATGAATAGTGTTAGTCATTTTCCAATTTTGATGGAGGAGTAGGGAGGGAGGAGGGCAGGAAGATCTTAGAGTAGCAGGTATCCACTGATAACAAAGATGAGAAGCCCTTAAAGGAATGACCATGTTCACATGAGTTGGATCTGGGTGGTTCTAACTAGGCTAGCACCTGCAGAGGTCATACACCTGGCTATCTTAAACTTGTCTGGAAAAGCCAACAGGGCAGCCCTAAGAACCACTTGGTGGTTCTTTCAGTGTTTCATTTTAAGATATAAATACCTTCTCTGAAGAAATATTAATTGTATTATAGCTGCAATTTGAACCTGGGCAGGTGAATATCAATTTATTTTGGGACTCAGTGTTGAAGAATAACTAAGAGTTTAATATCAACTATGCTGCAGTAATCCAGGAAGATATAACCTAGCGAGAAACAAACTTTTTCACCCTCACGACAAATGTTCAAGGAATAAAAGGATCAGGAGGAAAGATGAGTCAGAAGAGATAATTTGGGATACTTTGACACAAGAGAAGATCTTAATTTAGGAAGGGAAAAAGTAAAGAGATACTCAGATTTTTTTCAGTATCAGAGAAGGAAGAACCAAATGTTCCCAGAGACTTTATCAAAACTCCCTTCAGGTAAAACACATTCCTACTGATATAGGGTTTCCAACTAGTCTCTCTAATAGTCCTTTCTAAGCTGTTTCATATTCATGCAATGTGGGCTGGGATGTTTGCCATAGAACACGCGCCTTTATTGTAATGGGTTTTACTACCCCGAACATTTGCTAACAACCTTGACATTTTTATTTGCACCGTGATGACAGGGGAGTATAATAAATTCCCCCCAAAGGTTGCAGAATTGAGACTTAGATAGCAAAGAGAAGAATGAAAAGCGGGAGATGCTGTTGACGAACTGGTGTACCAGGCAAGGAGAAAGTTTTGCAGAGGAGGAGGACACAAAGAGGAAGGCATACTGGGAATGGCTGTTGGGCTCTCAGAGCACCGCAAACGGTTTCTGAGGGCAATTTTCACCACTAATGCAGCCCAATGGAGCTAAAATTCTCCCTCCGTCCTCCTTAAAGTCCATCTAAATAGGAGAAGAACTGAACTGCTATCTTTTATCACAGAGTCTGGGTGGAGAATGGGTGAAATGGAAACAGCCCTTCCAGGCATCACAAGATGAATTCTCTTCTGATTTTTTTTTTTTTTTCCATTTTAGGACTTTGTAACCACTAGAAGGAACATCAAGCAAGATACTGAAGTGAGAGTAGTTGATGGTGGGTATAAGAAATGGCATTACTGACCATCAGATGGGCATGAAAATTCACTTTTATTTATTTTAAAATCTATATCATTATGTATGAGGTGTATGCAAACTCTTACTGTAAAATAAGTGTAAAGCTATTACACACTGCATTTTCCTTTAATTAGGAGAGCAAGCAAATAATAAATTTAACACAGAGGCATACTCAAAGGCAATCATAATTTCACTTTTCCCCAGATGAACTGGTTTATCACTTAACGTATATGTTACACTCCCTGAGTAGCCTCTCTGGATATCACAAGACTTCAGAATAATATTCACAATGAAAGTGTAGTGAAGAGACTTGGGAGAGGAGTGAGACATTCCCAAATTGCAAATCCATGAAATTAGTCAGCTCTCAGACTTGGGTATCCAAGCCCTCTGCAATGGATGATGAATGGCCCACTGGGGACCTCCACCTCCTTACTGGGGATAGAGTTGTGAGAAGGAGAGACGTGATGTCTTTTGCATAATGAGTCCACTGAGAAAGGGAAGTGTGTAACTGCTGAACCTATGGCAGGGAGCGGACTGTTTGTACGTCTGAAACAGAAAGAAAACAATTTCCGCCGGGGCATATAAGGCTCTTCGGGAAGCAAAAAAGAGACTCGGAACTCAGGAGCAACTTAAACACCTCTGGTGAGGGTGGCGGTTCCAGCATGCAGCTTGTCAAGTTAATTTATGGCTGTGTATAATTGCGTGGTTGCTTTTCCTCCAGAAAGATGAAACAGCCAAGCCAAGAGAGATGGGTATCTCACTGTTTCTAATATAGAGATAAAGATCTTATTTTTAGTGCGAAGTGAAAAAGAATGTGGGGATGCTGGGCAAAGATTAGGTTTTTGCAGGGTTGAAAAGTTTCCAAAAAAAAAAAAGCAAAAAGAATGCAGAAATGTTTCAGAAAATCAGGAGCCTAATTACTCAAACTTTTTTTAAAAGCTTAACTCTTAAACTTCCCCAAAGTAGGAGACATTCCTTCTGTTACATTATTTTAAATTAGGCTGAGATAGTTCTTGAAACTACAAATCAGGAGCTTGTCATTTAAATCCCAGATTTGTGAAAGCTTTTTTTTTTTATTATCCCTTTTAGACTGTGACTTGCTGCTATTATAATAAACTGTTAGTGGGAATAACAGCCATGATTAATCAAAGCAGTTGATTATACACTATTAGATTGATTTCAAATTAAATCTTACTTGGACTTCCCTGGTGGCTCAGACGGTAAAGCATCTGCCTACAATGCAGAAGACCTGGGTTCAATCCCTGGGTCAGGAAGATCCTCTGGAGAAGGCAATGGCAACCCACTCCAGCACTCTTGCCTGGAAAATCCCACATATGGAGGAGCCTGGTAGGCTCCAGTCCATGGGGTCACAAAGAGTGGGACACGACTGAGCAACTTCATTCACTCAGTGTCCATTGGAGAGGAAATACTTTTGGTTAAATAAAAACTGTGCAGGAATGGGAATCTGAGTTGTAATATCAAAAGGAAAAGTTGATTACCAACCTCCCAGGCCCAGCTCTTCTCCAGAAAACGCTTCTACTAACAGGGCTGTAAAAGGGGCATAAGTGTTTAAGGCACGAGTAGGAGCTAAGTTGTGTTAGTCGTGTCCGACTCTTTGTGATCCAGTGGACTGCAGCCCACCAGGCTCCTCTGCCCATGGGATTCTCCAAGCAAGAATGCTGGAGTGGGTTGCATGCCCTCCTCCAGGGGATCTTCCTGACCCTGGGATGGAAACTTCATCTCTCATGTCTCCTGCACTGGCAGGCAGGTTCTCTACCACCAGCACCATATGGGAAGCCCAGTGTTCAAGCCACTGCTGGACAAATCATGACAGGCATTGCTGCAGCCATAGTACCTTTGTTGATGTAAAACAAGATGAGTTCTCTGCACTGAGAAAGCTAGGACTTGAATGGCTGCAAAAGTCAGTTGCCTGAGAGAATTCCTCAAATGAGATTCTTTATAAATGTGTAAAGCCTTGCTCAAGGACCGAATCCAAGGTTGTGGGCATTTTTTAAATGACAATGACACTAATGGAGTCACTGAAATTCCCCTGGTGCTAATAGGGAACTCATTTCCCTACAACATGTTGCCTTGAGCTCAGGATTCTCAGCAACAGTCCAGACTCCACCCCACCAAAATGAACTGTCAGATTAGGCTAGATGTGAGACAGGAGCTTGTTCTCAATGCTAGGGATCTCAGTTATTTGGGGAACCTCTTATTATGAATTATTTAAACAGAGGCAACAAAAGATGGTCCCAGGCTCATCTAGTCAAAGGGCATAACTAAAACTAGAATCAAGGCTAATATTTGCTTTTGATTGAAAATAAAGTTTAACAAAATTGTTTAGTTTGTCTCACATGAAGCATAGGGAAAGTGAAAATGATGAGAAAGGAAAGAACATTTATGTTTGGAATGTACTCTTCTGAATCAAAGAGCTACCTAAACTCACATACTCATCATTAGGTACTGCTCCATATCTTTTTTCTTTTTCCCCCTATGTTGCTAATCTTTGATTACTTTAATAGATGAAGCAATTGAACTAATTTTTTTAAAAAGACTCCCACTACTAACGGATTTTTTTTTTTTTTTTTTAGGGTTCAGTTCAGTTCAGTTGCTCAGTCATGTCCGACACTTTGTGACCCTGTGAATTGTAACACCCCAGGCCTCCCTGTCCATCACCAACTCCGGGAGCTCACTCAAACTCACGCCCATCTAGTCAGTGATGCCATCCAGCATCTCATCCTCTGTTGTCCGCTTCTCCTCTAGCCCCTAATCCCTCCCAGCATCAGAGTCTTTTCCAGTGAGTCAACTCTTCCCATGAGGTGGCCAAAGGATTGGAATTTCAGCTTTAGCATCATTCCTTCCAAAGAACACCCAGGGCTGATCTCCTTTAGAATGGACTGGTTGGATCTCCTTGCAGTCCAAGGGACTCTCAAGAATCTTCTCCAACACCACAGCTCAAAAGCATCAATTCTTCAGTGCTCAGCTTTCTTCACAGTCCAACTCTCACATCCATACATGACTACTGGAAAAACCATAGCCTTGACTAGATGGACCTTTGTTGGCAAAGTAATGTCTCTGCTTTTGAATATGCTATCTAGGTTGGTCATAACTTTCCTTCCAAGGAGTAAGCGTCTTTTAATTTCATGGCTGCAGTCACCATCTGCAGTGATTTTGGAGCCCAAAAAAATAAAGCCTGACACTGTTTCCACTGTTTCCCCATCTATTTCCCATGAAGTCATGGGACCAGATACCATGATCTTCGTTTTCTGAATGTTGAGCTTTATGCCAACTTTTTCACTCTCCTCTTTCACTTTTATCAAGAAGCTTTTTAGTTCCTCTTCACTTTCTGCCATAAGGGTGGTGTCATCTGCATATCTGAGGTGATTGATATTTCTCCCGGCAATCTTGATTCCAGCTTGTGCTTCTTCCAGCCCAGTGTTTCTCATGATGTACTCTGCATATAAGTTAAACAAGCAGGGTGACAGTATACAGCTTTGACATACTCCTTTTCCTATTTGGAACCAGTCTTTTGTTCCATGTCCAGTTCTAACTGTTGCCTCCTGTATGCTTAATTCCATTTCTGACCAGAAGCTAAGACTGCTTTTGGACTGGAAGCATTAAAATATTCTTGCTAATCCTTCAGATGATTCCCTGAGACCTGATAAACTTCACTGAGTTTTTTTTTTTTTTTTTCCTCCTTTGATTTATGTATTGCATAAAGATACTCAACAGAAGAAACACTATGGTTCAAGTAATGCTTTGGTCCAATCCTTCTCTAGTATAATACTATCCCTAACAATGCCCATCCTAAGGGAAAATGTACACTCCACAATTGCATCCTGCCTTCTGATAGTGATGAGTGACTTGAAAGGGATGTACAATGAGTGCCAGTTCTTCCTTTCTGTCCACAGGCCCTGTGATATCTTTTTACAAAATAGAAGCTGCTTTAAAAACTTTTGTTTAATAAATACTAAATTTAGTTTACTGGGATAGGAAGAAAGGTAGAATAAGGTGTTTTTAAAGCTAAAGGAATAAGCATGAGTTAATCACTTGAGCTGAGGCCAAGGCACGTTGTCCTTAGCTTAACAGAGAGCACTCTATCATTGTAATTTCCTGTAGTCCCGAGGGTGCTAGGATTAGAGGGTAAGATTTCATTCCCCAACTTGAACTAGATCATGGCAAAGGCAGCTGTTAGACTCCCGACTTGCTCAAGTAGCTTATCACAATCTAGGAAAATCTTCCAGATCTTCACTAAACCACATTTCCTATTACACAGAGATCTCTTATGTTATTCCTCTAATCATTTGGGAATCATCTAGACAGTGATAAATTTATTACGCAAGGATTAAAAATAATTTTTCTTATCTGGAATACACCAAGTACAAACATTTTTCTTTTCTAGCATTTTCCTATCATGTGAATAAGAAGAAAACAATAAATATAATTTCCCCATTAGTATCACAGTATAAATTCCCTATCTGGTCTCTGCAATGATTAAGTAAAATAAAACTTAAATATTTAAGACATTCCACATTCCTATGATTTAGATATTTTTTACAAACCTTGAGTAAATTAATTAAGGGACCAAAATAATTGTTTTGACCGGTTTCCTATAGGTAGCTAAGCAGAGCATACTGTTTTGGACTCACTTTCTAGTGAAATCAATTTTAAGCAGTAGACTCTGATATTCATTCATTTATTCATTCTTGTATTAATTTCAAAAAAATATTTAACTTGTACAGCATGCATTGTGCCAGTACTGTAGCTACATCTGAATAATCCATAATTCAATTAGTACAAAATTTGGTTTGCTGGGTTAAAAACTAAAGGAACTCAAAAATACAAGAATATCAATGATAGAGAACAAACAGTGTTAAAACAGGGTTTACAAGGCAGGACTGAGAGATAGGAGATTCAGGAAACTACTCCACCTAATGGAACAACTGGAGTAAAAGCAGAAGGTGTATGTGAGAATATGATGGAAGATGAGATGAGATGCGATACATATATACAATGGAATATTACTCAGCCGTGAAATTACAAAACCAGGAGATACATAGAGACGTGGATGGACCTAGACTGCGTCATACAGAGTGAGGTAAGTTAGAAAAACAAATACTGTATATTAACATGTATATGTGAAATCTAGAAAAATGGTTCAGATGAACCTATTAGCAGGGCAGGAATAGAGAGACACAGAGAACATGGAGAACAGACTTGTAGATACAGGGGTGGGCAGGAGGGGTGCGATGACTGGGAGATTGGAAATGGCATGTATGCACTGCATTCTAAGTTGCTTCAGTCGTGTCTAATTCTTTGTGATGCCATGGACCACAGCCCACAAGGCTCCTTTGTCCAAGGGATTTTCCAGTCAAAAATACTGGAGTGGGTTGCCATGCCCTCCTCCAGGGGATCTTCCTGACCCAGGGATAGAACTCACGTCTCTTAAGTGTCTCCTGCATTGGCAAGGAAGTTCTTTACCACTAGCGCCACCTAGAAAGCCCAATATATACACTGCTGCAGCTGCTGCTAAGTCGCTTCAGTCGTGTCCGACTCTGTGTGACCCCACAGACGGCAGCCCACCAGGCTCCCCCGTCCCTGGGATTCTCCAGGCAAGAACACTGGAGTGGGTTGCCATTTCCTTCTCCAATGCATGCAAGTGAAAAGTGAAAGTGAAGTCACTCAGTCGTGTCTGACTCTTAGCCACCAGCTAGTCAGAACCTATTGTGTCGCACAGGGAGCTCAGCTCAGTGCGCTGCGGTAACCTAGAGAGGTGGGATAGGGCAGAGGGAGGTCCACAAGGCAGGGGATACATGTATACATATAGCTGATTCACTTCACTGTACAGCAGAAATTAACACAACATTGTAAAGCGATTATACCCCAGGAAAAATAAATAAATGTAAGGGTTTCCCTGGCGGCTCAGTGATGAAGAATTCACCTGGAATGCAGGAGACTTGGGTTCAATTCCTGGATTGAGAAGATCCCCTAGAGAAGCAAATGGCAACCCACTCCAGTATTCTTGTCTGGGAAATCCCATGGACAGAGGAGCCTGGCGGCCTACAGTCCATGGGGTCACAAATGGTTGGAGACAACTTAGGGACTAAACAACAGGAAAAGGGCATTCATGCTGCATCCCTGACATGTTAAGAAACTTGGACTTACTCCTGTAGATAAAGATGAATGTTTGAGAATACAAAGATGAAGGAGAGAACTGTATTTTATAAAACTAGTATTGGGTTTTAGTAATAGTGCCATAGGCTCAGTGAAAAGGATATTTGGAGGTGGATACGAAGGGAAGCTGAAAGTAGATTTAGAAAACTACTGGCATAATCCAGATGAGGAATGTTGGAAACTTGAATTAAGGCAGCTCAAGAGCTGTCTGAGAGTTAATGTGGTAAGACAAATTTGGTAGATATTGCTGAGACAGAGACTGCAGAACCTCACAATTAATTAAACCCAATGAGTGAAAAAAAAAAAAAGAATAGAAAATCAGGTGATGAACATTTTGTTCAGGAGTGACTAGCACAATTATGGTATCATTCACTGAAACAAGGCAAGTCCTAAGAAATTTTTAACAGTAAAGAAAACAGTGGTGACGATAGATAGATAGACAGTGGGGCAGACAGACGCACACACAGGTTGAATAAACTGGTTCAGAATAAGTAATAGATATATTTGCATCTTTTTAGGGTGGTTTAAGTTTTCATGAAAATATTTCCGTTTTCCCCAGACAATAATGCCATATCACTAATCCAGACTAAAATATGAAAGATGAATTTTTCAATTTCTACCTCCAAATTATCACACATCAAAACTGATGACTTACTTTTATGTTTTCATAATACAAACTAAAATGTTTAAAAATTGAATATTTAGAGAATATCCCTTAACAGATGGATGAACATGTTATGCCACTATGTAGAAATGAATGTATTTTAAAAATCTAACGCTTTTATCTCTAATAAGTTTTGTTTAGCCATCTCTGTTGAGAAACACGGGTTTGGAATTGGCTGTAAATGATCATTGTTAGGCAGCAACTGTTTGCCAGTATTTTTCACTCCTTCTACTACCACTATGTGATTAAAAAACAAACAAAGAAATTAGTAACTTCCTTCAAGGTCACAAGCCAGTAAGTAACAGATACACTACACAAATCCAGATTGGCCTGTCTCAGAAGACAAACTCCATAACACCAGTGAACTGGGGATGTATTTTTGGTTCTACTATATACACAAAAAGTGAAAGTGTTAGTTGCTCAGTTGTTTGACTCGTTGCAACCATCATGGAGTATAGCCCATCTGACTCTTCTGTCCATAGAATTCTCCAGGCAAGAATACTGAACTGAGTTGTCATTCCCTTCTGCAAGGATCAAACTCAAGTCTCCGACATTGCAGGCAGATTCTTTAATGTCTGAGCCACCAGGTTCAACCATATACATCTGTCCATGGGGTAACATTTTTTTGTTTTTTTGGTTTTTTCCTCTCTGAATTCCAGTTCTCTCATCTGCAAAAGGACAGAGTCATTTGTAAAGATAAAAGGAAAATATCTGCGAAAACACTTTGAAAGCACTATAAAATAGCATCTGGGATTCCCAGGTGGTAAAGTGGTGAAGAACCTGCCTCCCAGCGCCGGAGACTCAGGAGATGTGAGTTTGATCACTGGGTTAGGAAGATCCCCTGGAGAAAGAAATGGAAAACAACTCCAGTATTCTTGCCTGGAGAATTCCATGCCCAGAGGAGCCTGGTGGGCTACAGACCATGGGGTCCCAAAGAGACATGAATGAGCATTAGCACGCATGCATAAAATAGCATCTAATATAGAAAATATGTTGCATTATATGTATTAATGGTAAAAAATAAACTTTATTCCATCTCTTAAGAGGAATCCATGAAATATGGATTAGTTTTCAAAAAATGTGTCTAGAAGTAATTCCTTAATCAAAGTGTGACCTGTTCTGTATTATTACAACCTGATAACTGGTCTAGGATTAAAAGGAAAGACGTCAGTACAACAGATACATGTGGTATAAATCACACATGCAAATCATATACGTTATTTTAGAATTTCTAATAGCTGCATTAAAAAATAAATAAGTGACATTAATTTAATATGTATTTTGCTTCAAAATTTCTTAATATCACTTTATGTAATCAAATGTATGCTTTTATGTGGTCAATATAAAATTTATTAATGAGATACTGACAGCATTTTGTCCACTGGAAGTCTTAAAAGTCATGTGTACATTTTACAATTCCCCCACATCTCGGCTCACACTAGCCATATTCAACTACTCAGTGATCGCCTGTGGCTAGTGGCTGTCATACTGAACACTGCACCTCTATGGTATTGACAGTGGTCTATGAAGTGCTCTGTCACAAGAACTAAGCTCAAAAAGAATGCTCTGTGCTCATAAACAAGGCCACTCAGCTACCTCTTTGGGCATTTGCACAATAAAAAAGAAAGAGTGGGACACAGGCAGAAAGGTTAACAGCAGTCAAGAGACACAAAGGAAGTAGTAGGGAGGTGAAATTATGAATAAGCAGAAGCCATCAAGTAAACAAACAGATACAGAGCAGCCATCAGTGACCAGTAACAACACTAGCACCAAATCTAAACAAAGAAGTTGAATGGAGGTAACAGAAGGCTACTCAAAACATCAGCTGGCCAGTGAAGATGCAATACAGCCTAAAGTATCATTTCAGTTATCCATTAGGCCTGGCACATAGTTTATGAAAAATGTCCTATCTCCCTTCATCACCCTGTTTCCTTTCAATATACTTCCATCACCTTCTGTGTGTATTATGTCAGAGAGAAAGCAACTTCATTTTGCCTTCTACTATGCCTTCACATTTATTTATAGAGTATTCTTTCTCTGGCCTGAAAATAAATTCAACTAGCTCCCTGACTTCCTTAGTCATTCTATAGTCTTTCAGTTTGCAGGTCTTCAGTCTTTCAGGTTGCAAATTTGCCCACGCTTCTGTTATTGAAATGTTTAGTCTCATGTAATAATCAAAACTCCAAATCTCTTCTTCTTCCTGCTCTATGTAGGAAGCACACAGCCAGGAAAACCCCAACCATATCAAACTCTTATTCCCAATCTTCCTAACCACAGTTTTGTTTTGCTTTGTATCTAGGGTAAAAGCAAAGTATAAAGAGAGATGAGAAGAAGGGCAGGAAATTTTTACCAGATGCTTGTGATGATCAAGCATTGACATCTCTGGGAGTCAGGTATTTAAAATTGCTTCCTTCTTTCTTACCACCTTTGTGGGTCCTTCAGAACCATATCTGTTCCTCTCACCCAGAGTTGAGGGTCTTTCTTTAGTTGATGGGTTCCCTTGACATGGATAAATACACTTGGGTGCATTTAAATCCTTGGACAGCCCTGTGACATCCTGTTAGTTACTTCTAGCTACTTTCTTCTGAGGTTGGTTTAACATACTGGGATCATTGGTATTAACCTGAGTTACTAAATCTACCCCATATTGTAAATGACTTTATAATGGAAGTTCAGTTCAGTCACTCAGTCATGTCCGACTCTTTGCGACCCCATGAATTGCAGCACGCCAGGCCTCCCTGTCCATCACCCACTCCCAGAGTTTACTCAAACTCATGTCCATCGAGTTGGTGATGCCATCCAGCCGTCTCATCCTCTGTCGTCCCCTTCTCCTGCTGCCCCCCAATCCCTCCCAGCATCAATGTCTTTTCCAATGAGTCAACTCTTCGCATGAGGTGGCCAAAGTATTGGAGCTTCAGCTTTAGCATCATTCCTTCCAAAGAAATCCCAGGACTGATCTCCTTCAGAATGGACTGGGTGGATCTCCTTGAAGTCCAAGGGACTCTCAAGAGTCTTTTCCAACACCACAGTTCAAAAGCATCAATTCTTCAGCGTTCAGCTTTCTTCACAGTCCAATTCTCACATCCATACATGACTACATGGAAGTAGAATATTGCAAATCTCTTGACTGAAGGTTTGTTGGGCATTACCAAGGTTTGCATTCACTCTCTTTTCCCATGGTTGAGTAACCTCTTCTAATTGAGTCTATAATTATACATGTTAATGTAATAAATCCGTGCATTAGTCAGGGTTCCCCAAAGAACCAGCAAAGATATAGATATATAGATATACAGAGATACATATAATCAGTCTGCCATCTGCAAACTGGAGATCCAGGAAAGCTGGGGGGTGGTGTAATTCAGTCTGAGTTCCAAGGTTTGAGAACCAGAGGAGCCAATAGAGTGATCTGAGTTAAAGCACCAGAGATGAGATGGCTCAGTTCAAGCAGTGAGGCAGGAAAACAGGGCAAATTCTTCCTTCCTCAGCCTTTCGGTCTATTCAGACTTTCAGTGAGTTAGATGATGATCACTCATGTTGGAGAGGGCAGTCTACTTTAGTGAGTCCAGCAATTCAGATGCTAATCTCCACCAGAAACACTCTCACAGACACACCCACAAGTCATATCTAATCTGGGCACCCCTTGGCGAGTCAAGATGACCCATAAAATTTACGACCACAGCCTGAGCCCCTTTATCCATTGTTATTACAATGGCATGACTTTTCTCTCTCCCAACACATGTTGATTTTTAAAGATTAAGTCTCAAAGCATAATTATATATATATATATATACACACACACACACACACATACACACAATTTATACGGGCTTCCCTGGTGGCTCAGACAGTAAAGAATCTGCCTGTAATGCAGGAGACCTGGATTTGATCCCTGGGTTGGGAAGACCCTTGGAGGAAGGCATGGCAACCCACTTCAGTTCTCCCCATGGACAGAGAAGCTTGGCGGGCTACCGTCCATGGGGTCACTAAGAGTCAGAGAGAACTGAGTGACTAAGCACAGCACATATATATATATATTTATATTCTAGTTTCTGAAGAAAGCTTTGATGTATCAAATACATACTAAAAACACTAAGCTTTAGCTTTGAGATATTTTAAGCACATTCCATGACAATATGCTTGTTGTTTTCAGTACTTTGCTCTTTTGTTCTGCATATTAAGAACCTGATGCTCAGAGACACAATTTTAAAAATGTTTTAATAAGCAAATCATGAATATTTAAACTCCTATTGAGAAGATTTGCTTGTTATGTTCCTTTCTTCTTGAGTCTACCCTAAAATATGCCATACTTTCAAGGTCTGGCTCACTGCTCACCTGGGACTGAACGGCCAATTCAATTTCTCCTTGAGCTATCACCTAGAAAACAGGGAAATAAATATTACTGCTTGGATGAAAAGAGGTTTTCTTTAAAATAAATAAAAATTCAAACAACGAAAGTTACAAAACAGAGTTTGCAGATTAACTCACAATGGGAGCACTGTGAGTATACATTTCTTTTGGTTTAGAGGAAGTTTTTCTAAGCATGTTTCGATAATTGAGTTCTGTCTCAGCAATCACTAATTGTCACATTTCTAAAAGGCTAGAACTATTTCAGAAATGGACAACAGGCTTCAAAGGCCTCCTCCCAGAACAGGCCTTAAGTGCCTGGTTGGAAGCTAACGGGGTCACACTTCAACCTGAAGAAATCCAATCGCACCGAGCAGAGGACACAGTGTGCTGCAGAGTTGAGTGCAGAAATCAAGACAATTGATCTGATAATTCAGATAAAATGCATTCCTGTCAGATGAAGCCAGATAATTTAAGCATGCATAACGTTTTAGTATTGAATTTTTGGAATAATTGAGTGTCGAGTTTCCATTTAAATTTTAAGGAATAATATTGCAAAAGAACCTTTACTAATATGAAGTGACTTACACTCTTTGAATTAAAACTGAATTGGAATTTAAAGGCAGTGTTTAGTCTAACAAATGTATTATTGTTGCAAAATGTCATTCATGATTTAATTTAACACTAAGTAGCAATTAGCCAAAAAGAATAGCTAACATTTTTTGAGGAATTACTACTTCGTGCCAAGCACTGTGCTAATAGCTTTACGTGGATTCTTGCATATTCGTAAATCACCATGATGGCGATGTTAGAGTGCTATTCCTACCTGTCTCAGAGACTTCTGCACAGAAGGCAGAGCTTGGTGCTCATCCTTCCATAATGGGCCCGGAATGGAGCCCATGGGTCACTAGTAAAATGGCATCTTGGAATCTTTCTGGAATTAAGAAATGATTTATTTTCCTTAGTATACAGATGAAAAAGTATAATTTATTTGAAAATGCTTTAATTAGAAAGACTAAAAATAGTATTATTGAGTTTTTCTCCCCTAATGTCCAGACCAGTAAGCTTTGTTTGCCTCTCAGATATATTCTACATGGTCTCTACTCAGTACTTTTGCTCTTGTGAGTCTTACAAGTATTTTTAATTGGGGGTTTTAAATCTTTTCCTTGCTCCATTGGTGAGGTATATTTTTTGAACACAGTGAAAACAATAGCCTGTAGCTTTTGTAGCTTTTGAGGTTGCTGTCATTCCCCCCTCCCCATGCATAATAAAGAAATTAGAGCGTATTGGAACCTTTGAATTAACAAAAAGTTAAATAAAATTTTATGATCTCCCTTGCTGATACCCTGACTGACACAACATTTTGAGTAATACATCATTAGAGAAATCACCTTCTAATGCATGACTGTAATATTATGATGGGAGAGTTGTTACTTTGAGGCAGTGCTTAAATAGACTGTTGGCCCCAAGAGCCTTAAAAAAGAAAGTGAACTTCTTCTTTCCAGGACTGCTGGAAAAGATCTACAAAAGGCCCCAGGAGTTGAGACGAAAGTTACTGACTTTAAGGGACACTATCCCATTAATTTAGTAAGCCTGAGGCATCAGATACAAGGTCTTGATTTGTCAAATTACATCGTTATTATCTTGCAAAACATTTCAACAAATTTAGTTCAGTTGAAAGAGTCAAGAAGTACTTGTGATTAGAAAGAAAAGGTTTGAAGGTTAAATTAATCATACACATACACACACACTGAATTTAAATTTGACCAACCCCTTTTCTACCACCAGTATAAAGATCCACAAATTAGTTTAGACTGTTTAAGTGAAAAGGATTGTTGCATAATATAGGATAAAACTTTTGAAGTTACTAACTGAACTCAGTGTAAAAGAATCATCAAACACTCTACCATAGAGAAGCAAACTACCACAAACTATTTTTCTTTGAATAAAAACACTCTTTGACAATACAGTCTATGATTTTATTTGACTTTCCGCCTTCTCCTTTGCTCATATAAAGAAAAGAAAATATTTTAATTATTTTTTTCCCCAAGATATTTCTACCTGAACATGGGTACCTCTGCCAAGGAAAGCAAAATTCAGACCTGAGGGAATTTATTTCAGTCTAAGAGTGTCTCTGTCCACAGACAGCAAATCACAAGGCCTATCTTCATTATCAAATTCAAATTTCTGCAGAAAGAGAAGTTGTAACTATTCATCATTTAAAAATACTCTTATACAAAGAATAAATACAAAGGTAGAATGTTTGGAAAGAATCAGGCTCCTCAGAAGGAGAATCATTTGAAATATGCATCCTAGTAGCTTAAATGTATCACTGGGAGTAATGAATTTTTATCCCAGAACAATTGTAAAAGTCAGTGAACTCAATTCTCTTGCCTTAAACCCTTATCAAAAATAAGTTGATACATTCCTTTTAACAACCCTGTGAACTTTTGCTTTTTATTTACTCTCTACTGTTGAGAAGAGGTGAAGACAGAACTGTTGAGCTGCCTCAGCTGAAGTGGAAAGGCAAAACAGGAAAGAGCAAGACAAACTAAGGCTACCACCAAATCCTTAATTTTGTTTTCTGGTCATTTTCCAGGAGAGCTCAAAATCATATTATTCTTTGCCATTAAGATATCCGTCTAATCTTTAGACTATGCAGTCTTAAGCAAAGATGCCAGATAGGGTGTGAAAGAGACAGAAATAATAGATAATTGTCTGCCTGAATTGACTTTTATTTGGTTCTAAAGACTTCAGTGGGATTATAAACCATGCCAAAGACAACACTTCTTCACATGCAGAAGGAATGGGAGGCAATTTGATTTCCAGATTAAGATCAGTTAGGATTGTTCAGCCTTGGCAGACAGAACAAAGATTTTCAATGTAACACATACAAACTACCCAACTTTTACTGCTTCCTTTGTTAATAACTTTAACACCATTAAGACAAAGATAAATGGCATGCCTCTGAAAGAAATAGTCAGTGCAACTAAGAAAAGTGAAAAGGGAGAAAGAAAAGAAAAAAGAAGTGGAGCAGGGAAACAAAGAACTGAGAACAGTTACAGGAGGTTGACTGCATGTGCAGAGAGATGGAGAGGCATCATTGTTTTACCAAGTCTGACTCTGTAATTTCTGAAACTTCCCTGTCCTTCCATATGCCTTTTCAGTTAAGATTTTGATACTATATATCTGTAACTCCATTAAAAGATGAAAGAGGAAATAAAACTACATGTGTAGTATTTCTTTTAAGGAAGAAGAGTGGGGGGAAAAAAGGAAAGAGGTAGGGAAGGAAGGAAGTGGGAGAGGGAAGGAATGGGGGAGGGAAGAAAGGAGGGGAGGGTTAGAAAGTGCTAGAATAAATGCTACCATTAATTGAGGGTCTAAAATTTGTTTCATAATCTAATAAACATTTTCTAAATCTTATTTTCAATTTTCAAAAAACCTCATATTAATTCTCAATAATAGCTCACGAGAAAGTTAGTCTCCCCTTCCCTCCTCTTCTCCTTCTTTCCTTTTTTTAATTGAAATATAGTCAATTGACAATATTATTATAGTTTTAGTATATAAAATAGTGATTGAATATTTTTAGGTTTATACTTTATTTAAAATTATTACAAAATAATGGCTATATTTCCTTGTACTGTACAATAATACCCTGCCACTTATTAATATTATATACATAGCAGTTTGTCTCTCTTAATCCCATACCCCTCTATCCCCTTGCCTTTCCCTACTAGGAATCTCTAGTTTGTTCTCTAAATCTGTGTCTTTCACTCTCTTTTCTGTCTCTCTTTTCTCTATTTTTTTTTTTTTTTTTTTTTTTTGAGGAGCAAAAGATCAGAAAGTTCAAGTAACATCCAATACTGCATAGCTTCAGAGTAGTTGAAATCAAGTTTATATCATCATGCTTTTCTTTCTACACCATTTAATATTAAGCTTGTTTTTAGTAGGCATGAAAAGTGGACTGTTAATAATAAATCTATTAACCAAGGCAGGTTATCATATTTTCACTTTTAAATATCTAACATGATCACATCAACACTCTACCACGACCTAATTCAAATGCTGGACTGGAAAGGCCAGTATAATATCAGGGGTACATGGCCCACGATGCAGATTGCAAATAAGATCTGAGATTTCACTCATCATTTAATAATACAGTTTTGCGGAGATGGTTGAACTTAGGTTAATAAATAACACTAACTGTCTGAAGACAAAGTGTTCATGAGCATCTGGCATTACCCTTGTTAACAAGAGCTACAAGTCACCTAGTTAAAGCAGATATCTAACACAATGCCTGACACAGAGGAGTCCCCAAGAAAATGCTCAATGCATAAAAAAATTAACAACTATAGTTCAAAAAAGACTGATTAAGTGGAATGTTCTGACTTTAGCTGCAATCTGGCCTAACGCATGCTTTCAAAGATGTCAAAATTGTCCTTCTTAACACATTTACTATTATTGAAATAAGAGATCCAGAAGAAAACTATGTTAAGAATACTAACTTTTCTGGAAACAGTGAAATATGAAAAATACTTCCACCACCCCCCCCATTTTTTATTTACTGTGATGTGTATTGGCATGTTGAAATACATGCTCACAGGTAGTCTTGTGGAAACATTACTTTTTCTACTAAACTAGCCAATACTTGAAAATATGGAAGTCTGCAGGGAAAACAAAGATTGTTACAGAAAAATCAGTTGGGATGGCAATCATTCATTGTCATGAAATGTTATGTCCTTAATCAACCCACTGTACCTACCTGTGGCCTTAAAATTTCCAGGAAAGTAAAGTGTTTGTGCTAAATGACTCAATTTTCCATCAGTTTTCTTTTCTCTTAAAGTATACGGTTGAAAGAGAGACTAATGTTATCTCTGATTAAGGTAATCACAGATTACCTTAGATTTCCTCAGATTTCCTCAGTCCATGGAATTTTCCAGGCAAGAGTACTGGAGGCAGGAAATGCTTTATCTCTTTCAACCGTATACTCCTTTATTAACTGATCCCCTAAATACTGTTCAAGGGAAACTAATGCTATGTTCCTTAGTGTCTTTTGTAGATGGGGATGAGGAATTAAATCTGAGTAGTTTCATGGAAAGATTTCTAAAAATAATCATTTTGAACCTCTGGACTCTTAATTCTTGCCTGGAATATGACTATAATAGTTAGAGACCCAAAAGCTATATCATAATCTTGAAAACAGGAACCACAAGCTAAGAAATTATTGAAAAACCCTGGATTCTTAATGGCTTCCTGGTATTACCATACCTGGGCTGAACTGATGTTAAGTTTTTAATATTGCTGCTGCTAAGCCGCTTCAGTCGTATCCGACTCTGTGCGACCCCATAGATGGCAGCCCACCAGGCTCCCCCGTCCCTGGGATTCTCCAGGCAAGAACACTGGAGTGGGTTGCCATTTCCTTCTCCAATGCATGAAAGTGAAAGTGAAGTCACTCAGTCGTGTCCGACTCCTAGCGACCCCATGGACTGCAGCCTACCAGGCCCCTCCATCCATGGGATTTTCCAGGCAAGAGTCCTGGAGTGGGTTGCCATTGCCTTCTCCGTTTTTAATATTACTGCTTATTAATTTTGTCTTGAGTGTGTAACATGAGGTGCTGTGTATCATCAGACTGGTTTCTTCTTAATTACTCTGTAGTAGTTAAGTCTGTCAGCCTACCTCTACTTACCCAGGCCCTAACCCTGGAGCGACCTGGTGAAAGCCAGGTCAAACCATCCAGTGTTGGTAGTTGGATACTGCACAGAGAGGAACAGACAATAGATTTTCTCCACTTACATTCAGAAAAGAGATAGCCATTACTCCTCCAGAAAGGGGAGGAGAAAAATTATGCCGATAGGATAATAATCTCTCTGAAAAAGATGGGAACCTTTTTAGAAGGTAAATACATCTTCCCAGGGATCAGAGAAACCACTGGGTATCTCTGGTGACTTTTAAGCGAGAACGATGTCTTCAAGTTCTGAGCTTCATCTCTTCCTCTTCATCTCATTTCCACTTTAAAATGGAAATGCCTAAGAAGGTATTGCCTCCAGTCTTTCTAACATCTCAGGTCTTAACTTAGAGACCTAGTCCAGGCTGGTTCCCTCAGATCAGAGCAATTAACTAGACAAATAGTTATAAATCAAATCTTCATGGTAATAAAGAGTAAAATATTCCTAGGGAAAGTGAAAGCAAGCATTTCCTACCTTCTTATTACATCAATACCTGTGACTGGGGAGGCCAGGGCTTTTTACAAGAAGGTTAGTTGTTCTGTCATGTCTCTTTGAGATCCCACAGACGGTAGCCTACCTGGCTCCTCAGCCCATGGAATTTTCCAGGCAAGAATACTGGAGTGGGTTGTCGTTCCCTTCTCCAGGGGATCTTCGCTATCTAGGGATAGAAACTCAGGTCTCCTGCATTGCAGGCAGATGCTTTTCAAGAGTACTAAATACTAAAGAAAACTTTTATTTCTCTACAACAGGCTACATTTAGATTCCTACAAAGGAGAATAAACCCTTATGTGTTTAAACCACTATAATCACATTTTTATTACTGGTATCAAATCAAAACTCCTAGTTGACTCAATGGTTGACTTTAAACATGTCAAGAATTTAGATGAATCTCCAGCTTTCAGCTCAAAGGACCAATGACCGTTATAGTGCTAGAAACACACCAAACACTGAATACAGGATTGATGAATGAACGAAGAACTGAACCAGTAGAAGCCAGTAGAACTGAACCCAAAATGATCCTTATTACACAGCGAGCAGCTGATAGAGGATAGGACTCTACATAACTATTGCCTGAATGAATACTTCCATTTTTACTGTCCTATTTACATTTCCCTTGCAGTTATGGTTTTATTTCTACCCTAATCCTACACGCATGCATTTTTCTTTAGAAACATTCAATATTTCTACCCCAATATTCACCTGACCAATTCAACAGTCCATTGAAATGTATCTTCTTCAGGAACAAGTTGCAAAGGTATTCCTGACTTAAGTTATTTTACTATTCACTACTTTAACACTCTATTTAATTTGTGGCAGAATTTATCACATTAAAATCGCCTATATCACAGGTAGTTTGAAAACTCAGCGAGAACCAGGGACATGTTCATATTACAAGTGACGGAATTGCAAGAATCTAGCTCAGTGCCTGACATGTCTGTGTATTTAAGAAAGAAAGGGCTCTGTCTCCGTCTCTCTCTCAGCATGTTAATCATAATTTCCTAACAACTGTCAGCAAATGGTCAGTCATAACTTTAGAGATGTTTTCCAGAGTGCATTATTTGATGGCCAGGAATCCCTGTTCTATAGTTGTCTACTCTGCAGCGTGTCAGTAGACAAGATTACAGTCTGCAAAAGAGACAGGAGCAGATGATACAGCCCCAGGTTGAGAACTGATTTCTTGCTTCAAATATGTTTCCTGATTGAAGATTGCACACCTAGGAGGTGAGATGAGAGAGCTATTTTATAAAAGTGTCCAGCAGATGTACCGCAGTAATTCCCAGTGTATTCATCACTTACTGAATTGCTCACACACCAGAGGTATGATCCAATGTAAATGATCTCATCACCCATCAGTATGAGGGCTCACAAATCCAACGTGGCCTGAAGCTAAAACTTGACATTTCAAGGTTCTCAAATCCACAGTAAGTAAGCAGTATATTGATGACTTCCAAACGTCTCTTAGGAAACAGCCCCAGCTTTTGAGAAATGCAGGTGTTTGGGATCTGGAAATAGAAGTGGCCAGCTGCCCTTGAGGTACTTGGGGCACAGTTCCATATCTCCTACCCCTGATTTGGCCCTGAGAAGGGAACATTTTGTGCAAAAGATAATGAAATTGACACTATTTGCATTCTGCTCATACACGTACTAAAGAATGAAATTTAAAAGGTTCATTTTAAAGCCTCCCTTCTTGCAGTTTCACTGGCATATCTGTATGTGGGAAGACATAAAGCATTCTCGTGCTGTGAAATCAGAACACCACAAAGATTCACCAGAGAGATTGTCAGGGGCCTTGAGAGTCCGTCTATGCATGAACCCACTCCAATAATGGGTTACTGAATTTGAGGTAAGGCCACTAAACTTTCTCAGTCTGTGTTTCTCTTCTTGACAGAAGAGCACCAGAATAAATTGTTGTAAATCTCCCTTCCATGTTTAACATCTTCTGATGACAGAACTCTGAACAAGATTTAGAGTATCTTCATTTAGAATTGATCATCATCCTCCCTATTCAGTTCAGTCGCTCAGTCATGTCTGACTCTTTGTAACCCCCATGGACTGCAGCATGCCAGGCTTCCCTGTCCATCACCAACTCCCGGAGCTTACTCAGACTCATGTCCATCAAGTCGGTGATGCCATCCAACCATCTCATCCTCTGACATCCACTTCTCCTCCTGCCTTCAGTCATTCCCAGCATCAGGCTCTTTTCAAATGAGTCAGCTCTTTGCTTTGGCCACTTTGGTGGCCAAAGTATTGGAGTTTCAGCTTTAGCATCAGTCCTTCCAATCAATATTCAGGACTGATTTCCTTTAGGATGGACTGGTTTGATCTTGCAGTCCAACAGACTCTCAAAAGTCTTTTCCAACACCACAGATCAAAAGCATCAATTCTTCGGTAGTCAGCTTTCTTTATGGTTCAGCTCTTACATCCATACATGACTCCTGGAAAAACCATAGCTTTGACTAGACAGACCTTTGTTGGTAAAAGTGATATCTCTGCTTTGTAATATGCTGTCTCAATTAGTCATAGCTTTTCTTCCAAGGAGCAAGCGTCTTTTAATTTCATGGCTGCAGTCACCATCTGCAATGATTTTGGAGCCAAAAAAAATAAAACTATCAGTGTTTCCATTGTTTTCCCATCTATTTGCCATGAAATGATGGGACCTGATGCCATGATCTTAGTTTTTTGAATGTTGAGTTTTAAGCCAGCTTTTTCACTCTCCTCTTTCACTTTCATCAAGAGGCTCTTCAGTTCCTATTCACTTCCTCCATAAGGGTGGTGTCATCTGCATATCTGAGGTTATTGATATTTCTCCCGGCAATCTTGATTCCAGCTTGTGCTTCATCAGGCCCAGCGTTTCTCATGATGTACTCTGCATATAAGTTAAATAAGCAGGGTGAGAATATACAGCCTTGATGTATTCCTTTACCAATTTGGAACCAGTCCGTTGTTCCACTTCTGGTTGTAACTGTTGCTTCTTGACCTGCATACAGATTTCTCAGGAGGCAGCTAAGGTGGTCTAGTATTCCTATCTCTTTAAGAATATTCCACAGTTTGTTGTGATCCACACAGACAAAGGCTCTGTTGTAGTCAATAAAGCAGAAGTAGATGTTTTTCTGGAACTCTCTTGCTTTTTCTATGATCCAACAGATGTTGGCAATTTGATCTCTGGTTCCTCTCCCTTTTCTAAATCCAGCTTGAACATCTGGAAGTTCTTGGTTCAAGTACTGTTGAAGACTCATTTGGAGAATTTTGAGGTGTAATCGACAAAACTTGGGTTTGTCTACAATCTAGTTCTTGCTCTGCCACAATACTTCCAAGCTGTGTGATCTTGGCTGAAACAGTTATTTTCCTCTTCTGATTTTTTTTTTTTTTACTGTTAAGTGGAGTTTTTTTTACCATAATAGTCATGGTACATTGCACTGTGCAAACAAAACTGTCAGGTATTCATGTATATGCTAGAAGGGACTAATTGCAATCCTTGTTGAGGACCAAAGAGAAAACATGCTTAACTTGAATCAAGTAACAGATTTTCTAATAGGAACCATACTCTGCTATCTCCTTATTAGAACTTGGAAAATTGTAATTGGGGTGAAGCATGGATATCAAACTTCATGTTTGTTATCAAATACTTTTCTCTGTTTTATATGATAAATGGAAAAAAGTATAGATGGTTATTTCTAGAAACATACCTAATTTCAAGGGCGTGGAGATGACAATTTTACTTTTCCAAATGTTTCCTTACTAACATCTGAATTCCTTTTGACAGGTAAATTCAATAGTCAGATAATTTTACAAGGAATAGAGACTATTCTGGAGGAGCTAGTTCACTGAGAAATTCAAATAAAGGTATAAATGATTATGTTCAGTTTTCTTGCGAAGAATAAGTTTATATAAGAAAAAGAGAAGCGTCTACATAGGGTCCCCATAAAAGGAGTGATGCAAGTTTACAATTAGAGACATGACTGAAGATTTAAATTGGAATAGAAAAAGAATGTCTTATTAATTGGCTGAAAATAGTTCAGTCCATTAATAACCAAGGATGCACCGAGGTTTCTAAAACTATTGCTCATTTTCTAATTAAACCTGAAACTATTCTTGTGAAGTGTCTAGGAGCCAGCAATAATTATCCCCATTTTTGAATAAAAGAACACAGTGTCTGAGAGGTGAGGCAGTTTAAGTATATAATTAAATCAGTAGCACTTAAGAACAAACCCTGCAATGAGTAGAGAATGACTTTTTCTCTGCATGTAGACAGTAGTAAACGAGCAAACTGACTGGAGCATGGTAGACAGAAAGTTGGATGTGAAACCATAACACTTAAATAAAGTGTATTCCAACTCATGAAGACCAAAATTTGGACAGGTTACTTATACCATCTATACTATCTATGAGTTGGAAATAATAGCACTCACTTTCTAGCACTGTGGAAATGAATAAATGGGAATACATGTTTGACATAGTGGAGTAGTGAGAAGGAAATCATGGTTCCTCCTCCTCTTGCCAACTCTTCCTGCAAGGAGCAGTGCTCATCTGAAGCGATCAAGACCAGGAAGTCAATACAGGGCTCAATCGAAGCAGATGACACTTCCCAAGGATTTATGAGATTAACTTCCATAAATGTATAAGACTAATTCAGCTTCTAATCAGGATCTGGGTGTACTCAAAAGTATGGAGTCTCTCTGTTAAAATAAGATGTCTATACCAAGTATCTTTTCTCACTATATAAGAACTTTTGGGAAAGTTTAAGGAATTAAAACCGAATAGGAGTTTAAAGGCAATGTTTAGTCTAACAAATGCATTATTCGTTAGAAAGTTTAAGGACTAACCAGAATAAATTCCAAGTCAACTGTTCTGACTCTTCCACTTTACAGAAACAGACAATTATGTTTAGGCCCAGACATACCCAAATTAATAATAAATTACCAAGAAGGTTAAGACTGAATTGTCTATCATTTTACTCTAAGATCAGAGCCCTATCATATGTCACTTGACATCCTGAAAGTCAAACACATTCCTCCAAGTACAGGAGAAGAAGATAGACTTGAACTTCCCTTGGCCACCCAAAAAGTAAATGTTCACGATAGGCTGCCTGAGCCAAAATATCCCACCTTGGTAAAAAGTTAAACTGTCAAGATGTCTGAAATATAGAATCTATAGTTCTATCCTCTACAGAATAAAATACATCATGGAGTTGTGTCAAGATGCCAACAGAAAGTCTAGAATAAATGCCAAATAATATAAGTCTTTCACACAGACCTCTCCACAAGGTTCAGTCTAGCTCGTCAGAATTCTGCTTGTGGCTCGAGGTCAAAAGCTTTCATATTCATTTGTGTTGATTTCTCTCTTATGTTCATATCTCTCCTTCAGGGCCCATGTAAAAATGGGTCAATATGAAGAATCAGGTAATCCTTGATCCTAGGGTTAATACCAACTGAAAGTCCTAAACAGAACCAGCATATACAAAATCCCCCAGTAAGATGTAAAGCACAATCTAAAATTTCACTCCTAAACCCACACTTTCCCTTAAGATTTCTCAGTTCTCTTTATAAAGAAGAAAGTGATACATTTTAATTCCCTTTAACATTTTCTACTGAGTCAAGTGCAATTCCACTACCATCTGGGAGGATATTCTCAGTTATAACAGAACCAAAGAGAGAATTTTGTGAAACCATATACACTGTTAATAAACAAAATTACCAAATCTAATGATCTAACTTCAGAAGATTTTTCCAAATAATGATAGGATGTTTTGCAAGATTAATCAAAGTGATTCTTTTGCTGGAAGTTTCTGTTCCTCTTTGTCTTCCTGCATTCAATCCATGCCACTTGGGAGAAGGATGATTAAATAGAAGTGCACAGTGGAAAAGGTAAATTCTCAGCCATTAAGTTTCAAAATATGCTTTGGAAATACCTTACAGAGACAAATTCTTGAGGGAACAAAATGCTAAAGTTGTTAGAAACTTGACTTTGTATAAGAAGGCCAAAATCCTAACAGTTCAAGAAACAATGACTATACCAAACAGTAGACATAGAAGAATAAGTGATCCATTTAATATTTTTTTCATAAACCCATTCTAAATGAAACTGGAATGGAGATGAAGCCAAAGGCAAGAGAATTAGAACTTCATATTTGCCCCAAGAAAGGGACTTATACCAAGTCTTTCTAATAACTTCTTCCTCAGACTAATTTCCAGGATTAGATACATAATAAGGTTCATAAATGAGCTTTAGGATCCAAAAATACAAGAACTTGTACACCTCAAGCTGGGCAAATTCTTGGGACTTGTGGAGTTGATAAATGTCTCTGCCAGCATGGCATAAGGACCTATATGCGTTTCCTAGGGCTGCTGTAATACCACCTACAGGTTTAATAACTTTAAAAAAAATTTACTACCTCACATGTTTGAGGGGCTAGAAATCTCAAATCGAGGTGTCAGCAGGGCTTTTTCCTCTTTCTGAGACTCTGAGTAGAATCCTTCATTTCCTCTTCCTAGTGTCTGATGGTGGACAGCAATCTTTGATGTACCCTGACTTTGTAGATACATCTTTCAACCTTTACCTCTGTCGTGACATGCCTGTTGGTTCCTTGTGTGTGTCTGTTTCCACATTATCTTACAAAGACATTAGTCATACTGAATTAGGCCCCAATCTAATGAACTCAACTTAATTAGATTTATTTAATTTATATATTTATAAATTTATGCATTTATTATATAGATTCTATTTCTAAATAAGATCACATACATAAGAGAATTTGGGACTTCAACACATCTTTTGTTGGGATACAAAATTTAACCCATAAAAGGCCATCCATCTGCCAAGCAGGAGATGTGGGTTTGATCCCTGGGTCAGGAAGATCCCCTGGGGAAGGAAATGGCAACCCACTGAAGTATTCTTGCCTGGGAAAACTCATGGACAGAGGAGCCTGGTGGGCTACAGTCCATAGAGTCACAAAGAGTTACACATGCTTTAGCGACTAAACGACAACAATATGTTTATATGAAAGTCCTTAGACAATCACAGAGAGCTTTTAGTACCCTGGAGGGGAACTGGAAACCAATCAATTATTTACATACCCTCCAAGAGTGATGTGTAAATGATGAGGGAGAGTGCTAGAATTTTGGGGGACTCATCATCAGGATAAAGCACCTGTGATGCCTTTTCTGTGCTCAGACATCATTAGAGAAGCATGAATTTCTCAGCAAATGGAAGAGTATAGATAATAAGGCACATGATTAGATGGAGTGATATAAATTTAAGAGGATATCAAGATGAATAGGTGACTAAGAATCGCAGTCATCTACTCTTCTCCCATTGATGCCTTGACACTACTTGAAACCTTTTGAAAATACATATCAGATGTACCCCAAATATAAACTGGAAACGAAAAACACCTAAATCGATTGAGAAGCACTGAATCGAATGAATGAATTCACCTCAGATGGACTAAGATTAAATATTTTCACACTAGAAGAAATGAGAGATGCAAGAAAAAAAGTCATGTCTTCAGGGAAACACAGCACTATATTATTTTGTGGCAATGTTCATTTGTGATCTGAGATTTATATATGTTACCTGTATAATGAAGATGGAAAAAACTCTCTGGGATGCATTGGGCAAGAATATATCAATAGAGAAACTGTCTTTCACTGGACATGCTGCCAATGTAAAAATAAAAACATATTAGAAACACTGAAAGCTGGAGAACTATAATTTCACAGGAATCCTGTGGGCTCTAAAGTGTGTAGCACAGAGGTAAAAACCATAATCAAACCTGGTTGCCTTTACTCTGGTTGTACCTATCATTTTTATTTCAGCAAGGAAATATCGTTTGCCCTACATTGATCAGGATACAGTTTCTGAAGGCAGATTCATTGCACACACATAGCTCACACTCCATGAAATTGTGAACACTATGTAAGAGATTTAAAAATAAAAGATAACATGTTTGTAAGTGGATTTACCTGAAACATGAAGTAGAAAAAAACCACAATAGATTTTTTGATAGGTAGATGAGAAAGTAAGAGAGATAACTTTACGTATAATAAATTTATGTGAGAGTCTCAGTCCTTACTGGCTGATTGATATAGGGCAACTGAATTAATATTCATAAATCTTGGTGTCCTAAGGTGCCAAATGGCCATAAGAATAGTATTGATACTAACCTCACAGAGTCTAGAGCTTTAAATGAGATAACACATGTATAGCACTCAGCACAGTGACAGACACATAGTAAGCATCTAATAAGTATTTATTTTTATACATTGCTTTTGCTCATCCAAATTGTGTTGTTTTCCAAACGACAACTGAAATAAGAGAGCTGTGTTTCTGTCTCAGTTTTAGAATTGTCTAGTTATGCAATTTTAGATTTGGATTTCTCAACTGAGCTTCCAATCTTTCATGTGTAACATGACTACATTGGCTACTGGATGGTCTATAATCCCATGTCCAGGCCTGATATTATACAGTTATAGGGACATACATTGAGACACAGTTGCCTTAGAACTATACCATTTCCTAGCTGTACAAGACTTTAACAATTATCTCATAGCTAACCAAACCTAAGAATAGGTAAGGAAATAAAGCACCAATCAGCCAAGTGACCCACAAAGAATTCCCTACTGTTCATTTGCATTCTCCACAATCCTTGATTCACTGGCTTTGATACCTACTTCTAAACCTGGAGTATTACCCTTGCTGCTGCTGCTAGGTCACATCAGTCGTTTCTGACTCCGTGCAACCCCATAGATGGAAGTCTACCAGGCTCCTCCGTCCCTGGGATTCTCCAGGCAAGAACACTGGAGTGGGTTGCCATTTCCTTCTCCAATGCATAAAAGTGAAAAGTGAAAGTGAAGTCGCTCAGTTGTGTCTGACTCTTTGCGACCCCATGGACTACAGCCCACAGGCTCCTCCATCCATGGGATTTTCCAGGAAAGAGCACTGGAGTGGGGTGCCATTGCCTTCTCCAAGTACTACCCTTGTTTGTTATCAAAAGCAAAATTGGAGTTTCAAACTAATCAGTTAGTTATCACTTTTAGTTCTGCCAGGATGTCACAGATTTCCTTGTCAGCTCGATTCAGCAGTTAATGGGTGTCACTGTCAGCGTTCCTCATTTCCTTTGTAGATATATGGAGTGCGAGACGCCCAGTCAATCTGTACTCTGAAGTCTTCGTCTTCTTATACATACTTACTTTTCCATTCCTATTGAATCAAAATGGCCTTTATCACATTTATGTCGTCTGTCCATGTCTATCTTCTTCTAAGTCTCAGCAACATGAAGCCAGAGCCCATGATTTGTTTGTGCTTATGCCAGGTACTTAGTAAAATGCCTCAAGAATAGTTATTAATAACTATTTAGAGTATCACTTAATAAATTAATGAGCCAGTGAATTTTATTAGGTTGACTCATATGAAATTGAGTTTTTGTAGTTAAAAAAAAGGACAAAGATAAAAAAATTCAGCTTATGAGCAAATGCCAGTTATAGACCTAATTTCTACCTCTTCATTCAGTTGGGACAGATTTCAATATTGATGAAAGTATTCAATTTTTAGCTTTTCTTTTTTCTTCCACTTAAGCTCTTTCTTATTTCTACTTGAATCCTATTCTAGGAATATGCTGTAATTAAGTTTTGTTCTTTTATTCAGTGAATTAGTCATTTGAAAAAAATATTCACTGAGCATATTTGAAACAGGGACTGTGCTAGGCTCTAGGGATAAAATTTTGAACACAACTAAATGTGGTTCAAATTCTAATGTAACCTTTAACCTACTTAGATACAGACATCAGTAAAACAATCAAGTTATATAGAGAGTTGTACACTGAAAAAAAGGAATATTGTATTATGAGAATGCATGATAATAGAATCAATCCTACAAAGGAGTGGGTCAATTATGGCTTCCCTGAGAAAGTGACTCTAAAGTTGAAAATTTAAGGATAAACTGAATTAATCAGATAGTACACACTGCAATAATACTTCTGTTTATAAAAATTGAGCAACTAGATACTATTTCAAGTTTAGCTCCATACAATCAATTTTTGACAGTGAACAGTATATACAAAGTAATGGGAAAGAAAACATGTGAGCAAGTGAGAGAAAGTCAATATGACTGGATTAACTCTGATAAGAAATATACACAGAGACCAGAATATCTGGGGTCTTCAGAGCCATATTTAATCTTAAAAGTGATGGAAAGGTCTTAAAAGTTATATAGCTAGTGCAAGTCTTACATATTTGTGCATTTTCTATTATATCACTGTGGATGCAATATATTTGATAGTTGGGTAAGAAATGTGAAATTCAGTTAATAGTTACTGTGAAAGATGAAGTAACATGAGCTACAATGATGGTAACAGTGGTAATGGAGATTGCTGGATGGTAGTGGTGGTGATAGACTCGAGAAGCATTTAGGTTACGCATATAGTAATGGATTAACTTGGGATATTAAGGAAAGAAAGAAGTCAGAAGTGACGGGAACATGTTATTTGGAAAATATAAAATCAATTTTGGACATGAGAAGTTTGAGTTTCATTTCAGACATCGAAATGGAAATGTTGAATATACAGCCAGATGACCACATCAGGAACTGAGAGTTGAGGCCTGATATAGAATTAGATATATAGATGTATGTTTTGGTAGGGATCATTATGAAGTACACGACAAGTGAAAAAGCCTAAAGAAAACTAAATTTTCAGAGGATAGAGTGGTAAATTATGTCAAAATTTGCAGCAAGATTAAGTAAGATGAGGATTATAAAAGTTATTGAATATGGTTAATTTAGGTCATGTTTCAGCATAAAGAGAGCTATTTTGATTTACCCAGTCTAGGAGACTGGCTTATGGATTAAGTTGTTGTTTAGTTGCTAAGTCATGTTCAACTCTTTGTGACCCCCAGGACTGCAGTGCTTCAGGATTTCCTGTCCTTCACAGTCTCCTCGAGTTTACTCAAACTCAGTCCACTGAGGTGGTGATGCATGGATGAAGTAAACTGGGAGAAAATAGAGATTTTAAGTAAAGATGATTTACTGAAGAAATTTCATTGGGAAACAGAGAATAGGGGGGAAATGGATGAAATTTGAAGAAATGCATGAACAGAAGAAAGGGTTTTTTTTAATAGAATAAATCTTGTTTAAAAATAGATCAATAGAGCTTAAGCTCAGAATTGTATTTAACAATCCAATTGAAAAGGAAAAAGAGGATAGGGATCAAATAATAACATAAGATTTTTGAAAACTCAATAAAGAATATGGTTGGAAGGACAAGTTAAGTGATTAAGAAAAACTTATATAGCAAGATGAAAAATAATAATATATACATAATAAAATACTGACTAGTATAATAATAATGATAAGATGATAGTGATGATGATGATTTCTGTTTAGTGATTACTATGTGCCAGTCACTATTTCAATCACTTTACATGTTAGATGGGGATATTGGTAGACTGTAGGCTTGATAACAAAACATTGAAAGCATTTCCTTCTGATGGCTTTCTATTCTTTATACAGTAAGAAGTAAGGTCATATACTAATAGCAATGGCATATTGGGTTTGATGGGAAGAGGTTGCCAGAAATCTAAGAAAAATGACAAACTTTAAAACAGTCATAAAAATGAGAACAAGTTGAAAACAGAAATATAGTGGAACTGTGAGGCAATGTTTGGACCTGAAGCTAGTGATCATGAATTTATAGTGATATCAATCTGCTTTGTGGTGTCATTTTCTCTAATATGGCTCAGTAGCTCAGATTAAATTAATCATCAATCAACCAACCATTGATGCCTTTAGCACATAGGGTAAAATCAGATGCTCTGAAGAAAGCAAACATCAGTAAGCTTATACTTTGACTTTTACTTAGCCAAGATAATTAAAACCCCGTGTTTTGGGGGTCTGGTTCCAAATACGGTGTAACCAGCCTTAGAAAATCTATTAACAGATAGCAATTATAAGCTCTAAAAATATATTAAAACATACACAACTCTTTAAAAATACTAGGGAACAACAGAATCACATTCTTCTGAAGTGCCCATAAACATTCTCCAGAATAGATCACATATTAAGCCACAAAAGAAGTATCAATAAATCTAAGAGGACTGAAATCATATCAAATGTGTTTTTGACCACAATAGTATGCAACTAAAAATTACAAGAAAGAAACTGGAAAAAATATAAATACATGGAGATTAAACATGATAGTCAACAACCAAAGGGTCAATAATGAAATAAAATAAAATAAAAATACATCAAAACAAATCATAATTAAAATAAAACATTCCAAATCTACAGAATGCAGCAAAAGCAGTTTTAAGAAGAAAGTTCTTAGCAAAATAGGCCTTTCTCAATAAACAAAGTCCCAAATAATCAACCTAACTTTCTGCATAAAGGAACTAGAAAAACAAATTAAGCCCTAAGTTAAGAGAAAGAAGGAAATAATAAAAATCACAATGGAAGTATGTAAAACAGAGAATAAAGTAATAGAAAAGATCAAAAATTCAATATATTTTTCTTTGAAAAAATAAAGCTAACAAACCTTTAAACAGACTCACCAAGAAAAAAGGGAATGGGCTTAAATAATTAATATCAGAAGTGAAAGAAGTTACAATTAACACCATGGAAATACAAAAGAGATGACTATGAACAATCATGTACCAACAAAGTGGCAACCTAGAAGACATGGATACATTCCTGAAAACATACAATCTTATAAGACTGAACATGAAGTATTAGAAAATCAGAACAGACCCGTCATTTGCAAAGAGACTGAATCAGTAATCCAAAAACTCCTAACAAACAAAACTTCAGGAACAAAGAGCTTCACTTATGAGTTCCACCAAACATTCAAAGATCTAATGTCTATTCATTTCAAACTCTTTCAAAAAACTGAAGAAAAAAAGAACCCAAATTTATTTTATGAGACCAGTGTTAACTCTTCTCATACAAAGACACCACCAAAAAAAAAAAAAATTACAGGCTAACAATTTTGGTGAAAGTAGATGTAAAAATCTTCAATAAAATTGACAAACCAAACTCAATAATACATTAAAAGGATCATACACCACAATCAAGTGGGATTTATTCCAGGGATATCAGAATAGTTCAACAACTGCAATGTGATACAACAACTTAAACTCAAGGATAAAAATCATGTGATCATTCCAAAAGATACATAAAAAGCATTTGATGAAATATACCATCCACTTAAAATAGAAACTCTCAACAAGGTGAGTATAGAGGGAATACAAACCAACACAATAAAGGCCATATATGACAAATCCATTCTGTTCCTGGGTATATGTCTAAAATAAAATGAAAGCACAACATTCAAAAGATATATACACTCCAGTGTTCATATCATCATTAAAATAGCTTAAATATTGAAACAAGTGTCCATCAACAGATGATTGAGTAAAGAAGATATACAATGAGCATTACTCAGCCATCAAAAAGAATGAAATGGACAGGCCTATAGGGCATTATCCTTAGTGAAAAAGAGAGATACGGACAAATACTCTATCACTTATATGTAGAATCTTTAAAATAAATGAATGATTATAACAAACAGAAACAGACTTACAGTTATAAAGTACAAACTAGTGGTTACCAGTGGGAGAGGGCAAGTGGAAGGGCATGAAAAAGGAAGAAGACTGAGAGTACAAATTACAGTGTATAAAATAAATTAGCTACAAGGATATACTGTACAGTACAGAGCATATAGCCAATGTTTTAATATACAATAACTTAAAATGGAATCACTATGTTGTATACCTGAAAACAATATAGCAAGGAGATCCAACCAGTCCATTCTAAAAGGAGATCAATTCTGGGTGTTCTTTGGAAGGAATGATGCCAAAGCTGAAGCTCCAATACTTTGGCCACCTTATGCGAAGAGTTGACTCATTGGAAAAGACTCTGATGCTGGGAGGGATTGGGGGCAGGAGGAGAAGGGGACGACAGAGGATGAGATGGCTGGATGGCATCACCGACTCGGTGATGTCTGAGTGAACTCCGGGAGTTGGTGATGGACAGGGAGGCCTGGCGTGCTGTGATTCATGGGGTCGCAAAGAGTCGGACACGACTGAGCGAATGAACTGAATGGAACAATTTTTAAAAAGTTTAAAGTAAGCAAATATCTCTCTCCAAAAGTCTGTGATGGAATCTAGTATGATATTAGAGTATTTCAGTTTTTCTCCTATAGTTGACAAAAGAAGAGAAGGTCTTCAATATATACTCTGTAGGTAGAAAACAACTTGGGTCTTACAAAACCACAAGACAAGAGCTGTAATGTTGGTCTGATTTTATGGACAACAGGAAGCAAGTCCTAGAGTGCTTTGATCAATGACTTAATAGTTTCTTTTTACAAAGGATCAAATTTTTCATAAAACAAGCCTAATGCAGTACTAAAATGCAAACATTCCTCCAAAGAAAACTCTGGGACTTAACTGTCTACTGACATTTAATGTCTAAATGTGTGTATGTGTGTTAGTCACTCAGTTGTGTCTGACTTTTTGCGATCCCATGGACGGTAGCCTGTCAGGCTTCTCTGTCCAGGAAATTCTTCAGGCAAGAATTCATGGGGTCACAAAGAGTCGGACACGACTGAGCGACTGAACTGAACTGAACTGAGACTATGTATCAGAAGAAAGAAGCAATATTAACTCTTTTAACCCACTTGAGTGTTGTTCAGTAAATAAAGAACAAAATTATCAAATAGGATGCCATATCATTAGCACATTAAGGCTTAAGTGTGCATTAAAATGGATTTTCCAGGTGGCACACTAGTTGTAAAGAACCCACCTGACAATGCAGAAGACAAGAGATGAAGATCAGGAAGAGCCCCAGGAGGAGGGCGTGGCAACCCACTTCAGTATTCTTGCCTGGAAAATCCCATGGACCAAGGAGACTGCTGGGCTACAGCCCATAGAGTCGTAAAGAGTCGGATATGACTGAAGCGATTTAGCACACACTCATGTGCATTAAAATATACAAGTTCAAATGCTGTATGCCTTAGTTTGACCACCACAGCTATATGCTAAATACCTGTGCAGAAAATTCCCCCAATACCAGTATGATTATTATATGAAAGAAGATTTTATATACATAGAATAAGGCTTGTTATAATCACTCAAAGTTCACATTGCCCTCAAACCAGTGCTTTAAACTTGTCTTAATTTCTAAAATACCCATTACCACTTCTAGCCTTCTCATTTACCTTCCATTTGGGAAGAACATTTACTCTGAGCCTTTTCTTCATATATTTCTTGGTGCTTTTGGGGAAATCAATGCTCAGTGACATTTCAATTACTATAGCACAATATTTAAAGAGGATGAAATTATGTATTGCTATTATTTTATAAGTCTTACTAGGATGGCTATTAGTTTGGGGTCCTTCAATAATTCCCATGATGTTCTATCTGTGGAAAGAATATGATTCAGTTTTAAGACTTGATTATAGCCCCATAAAACAAATTTACTTTATTTTATTATTCCTCACTGGATGACTTGTAAGCTCAGACATGCCAATTCCCCTTCTTAAATATGAACAATAAATGTGCACGTGTGTTTGACTACACACACACAAAGATAATAATTCCCCAAATTGCCTTAAATCCTTGGAGTATTATATTTCTATTTGAAATATAAAAAAGTATTTGAAAAGATTGGAAATAATGTTTGAATACTTGTTTCTTAATTATGTTATCAGTTAAGCAAGGTATTAGCAGATTTTTTTATTTAAACTAATATTTTCTCTATTAAATGCATACTACACGTGTCTCTTTCCCTTCTGGTTTCCTCAGTGTGTATGCCCAGCAGTGGGATTGCTGGATCATAAGGCAGTTCTATTTCCAGTTTTTTAAGGAATCTCCACACTGTTCTCCATAGTGGCTGTACTAGTTTGCATTCCCACCAACAGTGTAAGAGGGTTTCCTTTTCTCCACACTCTCTCCAGCATTTATTGCTTGTAGACTTTTGGATCACAGCCATTCTGACTGGCGTGAAATGGTACCTCATAGTGGTTTTGATTTGCATTTCTCTGATGAGTGATGTTGAGCATCTTTTCATGTGTTTGTTAGCCATCTGTATGGCTTCTTTGGAGAAATGTCTATTTAGCACAGCACTGTTTATAATAGCCAGGACACGGAAGCAACCTAGATGCCCATCAGCAGATGAATGGATAAGAAAGATGTGGTACATATACACAATAGAGTATTACTCAGCCATTAAAAAGAATACATTTGAATCAGTTCTAATGAGGTGGATGAAACTGAAGCCTATTATACAGAGTGAAGTAAGCCAGAAAGAAAAACACCAATACAGTATACTAACGCATATATATGGAATTTAGAAAGATGGTAACAATAACCCTGTGTACGAGACAGCAAAAGAGACACTGATGTATAGAACAGTCTTATGGACTCTGTTGGAGAGGGAGAGGGTGGGAAGATTTGGGAGAATGGCCTTGAAACATGTATAATAATCATGTATGAAATGAGTTGCCAGTCCAGGTTCGATGTACTATACTGGATGCTTGGGGCTGGTGCACTGGGACGACCCAGATGGATGGTATGGGGAGGGAGGAGGGAGGAGGGTTCAGGATGGGGAACACATGTATACCTGTGGTGGATCCATTTTGATATTTGGCAAAACTAATACAATATTGTAAAGTTTAAAAATAAAATAAAATTAAAAAAAATAAATGCACACTAAAAATATTCCATATTTATCTGTTGTTATGATGACACTGAAATCATTGTGTTAATTGCATGATAGTCTAGAGAATATGTAGACATGCTGCTGATGAACCAATTGTCAATACTTCCAAATTCCTCCCAAGGCATTTTGACATTAATGCGATTATTAATTATTTTGGGCCTCATTACACAGAAAAGTTCTTTTTTCATTTTTCCATTCCTCAAGTAATGGCTTTCTTGTTTTACAGTGGTTTCAATAATGATCAGAAATTTACTGGACATCAGTAATTAGTAACTACTCCAATCGTATTAGCCCTAATTAGCCCTAAAAATCAGAAGGAAGTTATTTTAGATGATAGCATTAATAACGACCACCACGCTAATCAGTCCTAGTAGTAAAAGTAGACAACTTGATCAACAGCAATTAGTTTTGGCTTTTTACCCACTGCAATCATGCAGACTCATTTCAGCATAGGGCTAAAAATCAATGTATTCTCTATTATTTAGATTGTCAATTATGCTTTTCATCACCCAAATGAATCCCAGCCTCTGGCCTATGCATTTACAGCAGTCCAAGCACTACTGACTCACAATAATCTACTGGTTGGGTAAGTTTACGCATTGTACAATATAAGGGTAAAGGTCTCATAATAATGTCACTGAATTAATTCCAAAGCTCCAGGATTTCTCCAAGTCTAAGCCTTCAACTAATCAGCTGTCACCATACATAACAACCAAGATCATTAAAATCATAATGTAACTGTGATTCTATTCTAAATAAACTACAGTCTAAATATTCTACATTCAGTATACAGCTAACCATTGAACAAAATGAGGTTTGGGGTACTGACTCCCGAACAGCGAAAAATCCCCATATTATTTACAGTCAGCTCTCAGTATCTGTGGCTCCACATCTTCCAATTCAACCAACCACAGACTGCATAGGACTGCAGTATTTACTCTTGGAAAAAATCCACATATAAGTGAACCAATACTGCAAATTTTACATTGTTGAAAGGTTAACTATACTATGTGCATAAACATAGTACAGTTAAAACTCTCCTCTGTGTCTTTCCTTAGTAGAAAATGACCAAAGAGTTCTATACAGTTACAATATTACTGTTTCATGTAAAAATTTTAATATTTAATAGGAATGTATATCTTATGAATTGACATCAATAAAATAAAGTCACTGTCCGTTTTCTTCTGCTTGGTCTCTTTGGTTATTTGTGCCTGAAGAGTCTTCACCCAAACCATCAACTTGGAAAACATCTCCTTATGTGTCAAGAAACAGCTCACCTACCACAGTTTTAGGGTCGCTTGCTCTGGGAAGTGCCATAGGTGATATGTACAAGGTATTCATAGATTTGTTAAATTCCAGTCTTGCTCTTAGTAGGTCACCTCACACTGCCTGAGTTTGGATGAACTTCAACAAGTTACTTGCATTTTCCATACTTCAGCGTCCTCAATTTATAAGATAAACAAAATAGCACCTCTTATAGAGGATTGATTTGGAGACAACTTAAGAATATATGTAGAGGTATGTTCCTTCTATTCCTGCTCTCTGGAGAGTTTTTATCATAAATGGATGTTGAATTTTATCAAAGGCTTTCTCTGCATCTATTGAGATAATCATATGGCTTTTATTTTTCAATTTGTTAATGTGGTGTATTACATTGATTGATTTGCAAATATTGAAGAATCCTTGCAACCCTGGGATAAAGCCCACTTGATCATGGTGCATGGTCTTTTTAATGTGTTGTTGGATTCTGATTGCTAGATTTTTATTAAGGATTTTTGCATCTATGTTCATCAGGACCAAAGAACTAAATAGACATTTCTCCAAAGAAGACATACAGATGGCTAACAAACACGTGAAAAGATGCTCAACATCACTCATTATCAGAGAAATGCAAATCAAAACCACAATGAGGTACCATTTCATGCCACTCAGAATGGCTGTGATCCAAAAGCCTACAAGCAATAAATGCTGGAGAGGGTGTGGAGAAAAGGGAACCCTCTTACACTGTTGGTGGGAATGCAAACTAGTACAGCCACTATGGAGAATAGTGTGGAGATTCCTTAAAACTGGAAATAGAACTGCCTCATGACCCAGCAATCCCACTGCTGGGCATACACACCGAGGAAACCAGAATTGAAAGAGACACCTGTACCCCAGTGTTCATCGCAGCACTGTTTATAATAGCCAGGACATGGAAGCAACCTAGATGCCCATCAGCAGATGGATGGATAAGAAAGCTGTGGTACATATACACAATGGAGTATTACTCAGCCATTAAAAAGAATACATTTGAATCAGTTCTAATGAGGTGGATGAAACTGGAGCCTATTATACAGAGTGAAGTAAGCCAGAAAGAAAAACACCAATACAGTATGCTATGCTAAGTCACTTCAGTCGTGTCCGACACTGTGCGACCCCATAGACGGCAGCCCACCAGGCTCCCCCGTCCCTGGGATTCTCCAGGCAAGAACACTGGAGTGGGTTGCCATTTCCTTCTCCAATGCATGGAAGTGAAAACTGAAAGTGAAGTTGCTCAGTCATGTCTGACCCTCAGCGACCTCATTGACTACAGCCCTCCAGGCTCCTCCATCCATGGGATTTTCCAGGCAAGAGTACTGGAGTGGGGTGCCATTGCCTTCTCCGCCAATACAGTATACTAAGGCATATATATGGAATTTAGAAAGATGGTAATGACAACCCTGTATGCGAGACAGCAAAAGAAACACAGGTGTATAGAACAGTCTTTTGGACTCTGTGGGAGAGGGAGAGGGGGATGATTCGGGAGAATGGCATTAAAACATGAATACTATCATAAAAAAAAGAATACATGTAAATCATTTTAAGGAAGGCTTGATACATGATGCTGTTGTTTAGTAGCTTAGTTGCATCGGACATTTTTGCGACCCCATAGACTGTAACCCTCTAGGTCCCTCTGTCCATGGGATTTCCCAAGCAAGAACATTGGAGTGGGTTGCCATTTCCATAAGCTCAATAAATTTTAGATATTAATAAGCTCTTGATGAAAGTGAAAGTGGAGAGTGAAAAAGTTGGCTTAAAGCTCAACAGTCAGAAAACGAAGATCATGGCATCTGGTCCCATCACTTCATGGCAAATAGTTGGGGAAACAGTGGAAACAGTGTCAGACTTTATTTTTCTGGGCTCCAAAATCACTGCAGATGGTGACTGCAGCCATGAAATTAAAAGACGCTTACTCCTTGGAAGGAAAGTTATGACCAACCTAGATAGCATATTCAAAAGCAGAGACATTACTTTGCCAACAAAGGTTCGTCTAGTCAAGGCTATGGTTTTTCCGGTAGTCATGTATGGATGTGAGAGTTGGACTGTGAAGAAGGCTGAGCGCTGAAGAATTGATGCTTTCGAACTGTGGTGTTGGAGAAGACTCGAGAGTCCCTTGGACTGCAAGATCCAACCAGTCA
>NW_011494898.1:4277543-4286559 GCF_000754665.1 Bison bison bison
TTTTTCCGGTAGTCATGTATGGATGTGAGAGTTGGACTGTGAAGAAGGCTGAGCGCTGAAGAATTGATGCTTTTGAACTGTGGTGCTGGAGAAGACTCTTGAGAGTCCCTTGGACTGCAAGGAGATCCAACCAGTCCATTCTGAAGGAGATCAGCCCAGGGATTTCTTTGGAAAGAATAATGCTGAAGCTGAAACTCCAGTACTTTGGCCACCTCATGCGAAGAGTTGACTCATTGGAAAAGACTCTGATGCTGGGAGGGATTGGGGGCAGCAGGAGAAGGAGACGACAGAGGATGAGATGGCTGGATGGCGTCACAGACTCGATGGACGTGAGTCTGAGTGAACTCTGGGAGTTGGTGATGGAAAGGGAGGCCTGGCGTGCTGCGATTCATAGGGTCGCAAAGAGTCAGACACAACTGAACAACTGAGCTGAACTGAACTGAATAAGCCTTACTCAGTGATCTATGTAAACAAAGGAAAACAATAGAATGGGAAAGACTAGACATCTCTTCAAAAAATGAGAGATACCAAGAGAACATTTCATGCAAATATGGGCAAAATAAAGGGCAGGAATGATTTGGACCTAACAGAAGCAGAAGATATTAAGAAAAGGTGACAAGAATATACAGAAGAACTATACAAAAAAGATCCTGATAACCACAGTGGTGTGATCACTCACCTAGAGCCAGACATCCTGTAATTCAAAGTCAAGTGGGCCTTAGGAAGCATCATTACAAACAAAGTTAGTGGAGGTGATGGAATTCCAGTTGAGCTATTCCAAATCCTGAGAGATGATGCTGTGAAAGTGCTGCACTCAATATGCCAGCAAATTTGGAAAACTCAGCAGTGACCACAGAACTGGAAAAGATCAGTTTTCATTCCAATACCAAAGAAGGGCAATCCCAAAGAAAGTTCAAACTACCACACAACTGCACTCATCTCACATGCTAGCAAAGAAATGCTCAAAATTCTCTAAGCCAGGCTTCAACAGTACATGAAGTGAGAACTTCCAGATGTTCAAGCTGTATTTAGAAAAGAGAGAGGAACCAGAGATCAAATTGCTAATATCTGTTGGGTCATAGAAAAAGCAAGAGAGTCCCATAAAAACATCTATTTCTGCTTTATTGACTATGCTAAAGTTTTTGACTGTGGATCATAGCAAACTGTGGAACATTTTTAAAGAGATGGGAATACCAGACCACCTTAGCTACCTCCTGAGAAATCTGTATGCAGGTCAAGAAGCAACAGTTAGAACTGGACATGCAACAACAGACTGGTTCCAAATTGGGAAAGGTGTACGTCAAGGCTATATATTGACATCCTGCTTATTTAACTTATATGCAGAGTACATCATGCAAAATGCTGGACTGGAGGAAGTGCAAGCTGGAATCAAGATTGCCAGGAGAAATATCAATAACCTCAGATATGCAAATGACACGACCCATATGGCAGAAAGCGAAGGGGAACTGAAGGGCCTTTGATGAAAGTGAAAGAGGAGAGTGGAAAAGCTGGCTTAAAACTCAACATTCAGAAAACTAAGATCATGGCATCTGGTCCCATCACGTCATGGCAAATGGATGGGGAAACAGTGGAAACAGTGACAGATTTTATTTTCTTGGGCTCCAAAATCACTTCAGATGATGACAGGATCCATGAAATTAAAAGATGCTCATTCCTTGGAAGAAAAGCTTGACCAACCTAGACAGCATATTATAAAGCAGAGACATCATTTTGTCAACAAAGGTCAAGTAGTCAATGCTATGGTTTTTTCAGTAATCATGTATGGATGTGAGAAATGGACCATAAAGAAAGTTGAGCACTGAAGAATTGATGCTTTCGAACTGTGGTGTTGGAGAAGACTCGAGAGTCCCTTGGACTGCAAGATCCAACCAGTCAATCCTAAAGGAAATCAGTCCCAAATATTCTTTGGAGGACTGATGCTGAAGCTGAACCTCTAATACTTTGGCCACCTGATGCAAAGAACTGACTTATTGGAAAAGACCCTGATGCTGGGAAAGATTGAAGGCAGGAGAAGGGGACCACAGAGGATGAGATGGTTGGATGGCATCACTGACTCACTGGACATGAGTTTGAGCAAGCTCCGGGAATTGGTGATGGACAGGTAATCGTGGCGTGCTGCAGTCCATGGGGTCGCAAAGAGTCGGACGTGACTGAGCACTGAACTGACTGAAACATATTGTAAAAACATTTTAAGGGAAAATATTAACTGTACAAAATAAAGGTGCAAAATAATTACAATGATGATTCAGACATTAGAAAAGACTGTACTAATCAGTAATCAGTGAAGGTTCTATTGCTGCATATGATAATGTGAGCTACCTATAATTAGCATTAGTTAATATTAAAAGACTATTTTCCTCTTGAATACATTTCTTGAATTACTTCTTCGGTTCTTTTATTGAAGCACACTGGGATAGACTAACTTACTGTTTGCCCAGCAAGCTTTGCTATTCTTGTTTCTTTAACATGTAAAATAAGTTATCATATTCATCATTGCAATAAAGAACTATGCCTATTCCAGCACTCTTCTCTTCCCTCGGCAGCTGATTAAAATGTATTTGATTTTGTCATTCACAACTTTTTCTATGTATTTGTGGTCAACTGGGGCATAGACTGTTGCAAGTAACAAATAATTTATTATCAAACTATGTGCATAAATGCAATCAGACATTTTCTTGAAGCTGTTTGGACTGAATGACTCACAAGGGTTCAAAGTTTACACTTATTTATTCCGGAGGGTTACTATGTGAAGAAAAACCCAGGCAATATTTTGCAAATCTATTCAAAGGTACACTGACTTTTTAAAAGTTAAATTATTTCCCCCACATTTTCTATTATTTTTTCAAATAGCATTTGGGGGAAGGTAGCTTTTAAATACTGATAAAGCTAACACTTTTTGATCTAAACTTATGAATTCTTTACCATAGCCTAGTGCAATGCCTGCTTTAGGCCCTGAAAGTTTTCTGTTCTGTCCCTGAGATTGATCTGCGCATTCAATTAAATCTGTTTCCAGACTTTACTGAGTTGAGGTATTTAAACAGGACTGATGTCAAGTACCAAATGAGAAAAGTACTGTAAAGCTAAGGAGCCCAGTCATATGCGTTTGAAAAATAAAGACAGATGGTGCCTATTAGAGAGTTTTCTGCAGTTGAACCACACTATTTACGCTTAAATTTTCTTTGATAACTGGTTCATTTGCAGATGTACATATGCTTTGGGAGGTAAATATAATATGCTAAATATGCTGTATATACTTGGGCTGTTTCTAGGTCTTCTCAGTGGAAAAAGCTAGTGTGCATGTACCCCACCTGCTGCCCACCAAAACACAGTTGATGTTAAACTGATACAGACTTGGAACAAAATATTTTTCTTATGCTGGATCTTATATACTTTTTCACACTGAGAATTCTCTTTTTATGTTAAAGATACAATACAATTAAATTTTTGTGCTTATTCTTTTAGATTTATTCCATGTTGTGTGCTGAACTGTATCTCCCAAAAGATGCTGAAGTCCTAACTTCCAGTACCTATGAATGTGACTCTTTTCTGAAATAGGTCTTTGCAGATGATCAACTTCAGAAGAGGTCATCAGGATGGGTGATTTAATAAATAATATTGGCCTTTGTTTTTTCTGGGCTAAAGAACCAAAACCTCAGCCTCTCCAAATTATGTCATGATGTATATCTTCAGACCAAAAACCGAGCTTATGTGACTTAATGATTTCAGCGGTGGAAATAAACTTGTTGTTTGTATCCTTAACCATTGGTTAGCTAAATTTGTTATTCATCATATTTAGATGTTTAAAAGCAGAGTCTTATTTAGTAGGAGATTCAATGGGAAAGTAGAAAGTAATAGCATCCATCACTCATATTGTCCCACCTCAGTTCCAAAATCAAGACATTTTAAATACTACAGGATGGCTTCCCAGGTGGCTCAGTGGTAAAGAAACAGCAGGAGATGCAAGAGATGTGGGTCCAATCCCTCCTCTGGAGAAGGAAATGGCAACCCACTCCAGTATTTTTGCCTGGAAAATTCCATGGACAGAGGAGCATGGTGGGCTAGAGTCCAGGGGTTCGCAGAGTTGGACACAGCTGAGCATGCACGTGATATGCTACAGAAGACTCCACTTGGCAAAGGATATCAGCACTTTCTCTTGGACAACATCTTGAATATCGCTTAGCCTCTCTACCTCTTGTAGCTTGGTCAAGGGGATGAATCCAAGGAGTTAAGTCCATTTTCAGGGCACGAATTAAAGTGCAGGACATACAACCTTCAAGTCAAGCCTATGATTGTTGCTCAGTTGGTCCATACAGGTTTTGTTGTGTTTCTGTCTTCATAAAGAGGCTATGCTTATCATTGGTCCTTCTTATTCAAAGATTGTACAGAAGTCATAATTCATTTAAAATTAGTTTATTCACTTCTCAGACTAGTCTGTTATTTTTTTAAAAACTCTAATAAATCTTGTTTAGTGAAGTAGAGCTCTGAAGTAAAATATGGAAGCATTTACTAAAAGGAAGAGTTTATCTACTTTCTTTACTTAAAGGGAACATTCTAAGTCTCAACATATTAACTTTTTGATATTTATTTGTTGACCATGGCAAAATAAAAATATTATTTAATAAATCTATCTGTAGTCTCATGTATATATGTCAATATTTTCTGTAAATTCCATTCAAAATCCTTTAACCACTTTCCACTAACTCCACTAATAACATTATCTTTCTTATCTGCCATGATTCTGCTAATTTTCAATGTTCTATTTGTCCTTAGCACTTTGTACATACATCTGTAAACTCTGTGATAAACTGGTTTGATTAGACTTTTTCGCTCTCCCACTAGGCTCTTACTTCCTTTGGACACAGGCTATACCTATTCATCTTTAGATTTTCCAAATATGGACCTGTTGTCAGACAAATTGGTAGAATTCAATACATTCAATACATGAGCACTTATTTGTGGACATTGTTAAATTTTGTGTGTATGTAGTCACAGTAGCACATTAGCTCAATCAGGATCCATTCAGGGAAACCAAAGCCTTATCAGATCTTTCAGCAGAAAAAAATTTAATTTATGGAAAATTGATCCCATAGGTGTTGAAAAGTTAAGAGTCTAAAAGCAGCACTGATAAAACCACAGACAGTAATTTTAGAAAGTGGCTATCATCTACATTGCTTAGGAAACAAAAAGGAAGAGATGAAACTGCTAAAATTTAAAAGCTCAAGGAAGAAAATCTAGAGACAATTGCTGTTTAGACCTATGAGTAGGAGGTACTACCTTTGAGAGGACATGAGCCTGAAAGAACCTGCAGGTAATTACTTCTGCCAAAGAATTACTGACAAGAGGAAGACAACAGTGAGAAGGTACCTGCTGCCCTTCTCCTGCCTTTCAGTCTCCATTGGTGCCTCTTAGTGACTGAAACTACTAGAGGCCATTTGGCAAGAAGTCTTAAGAAATGTAGTTTACAGGGTCCCAACCCCAGCATCCAAACTCAGGGTCGAGAAATGTAGGTTTGGATTTTAAGACTATAGGAAAGTAATCAATATGCCCAATTTGGATGTAATTTTTTTTTCTTTTAACATAGTTCAGGTGCAAGGGAAGGATATAAAAAGGAAAAAGACCTCTGAATTTTCAAATATCTATTAAGCACCAGACACCATTTTATGTTCTAAAATATTAATCATTCAACAAGTATTTGCTGGACATATACTATTTCCAATCACAGCAAAGAACCCTCAAGTGCAATATGAAAAGATGGGCATTATCCTTTCTTTCATAGAATTTAGAGACTTGAAAGAAAAATGGGCAAATTAATGTATAATTATGATAATATGTGTACCGACCTAGCTCAAATCATGTAACCATCTTGGAAGAGTCAGAAAGGGTAATGAAGGGTAATGAAGCCATTTAATATTTCCAGGATAATAGATCCAAGTTGCATAGATAAGACCTGAATCCAGAGATGCAAGTCTCTAGGATTCACATATTTTCTCAGGACACCACTCTTCTTACTAGGTGAGAGAAGCTTGGAGTGGCCTCTTGATCTGTTCTTACTGCCAAGTTTTGCAAGCTCACCCAGGGAAAAAGCAGTAAATTATTTGACTTGACTTTGTTTAGCTTCCTCCAAAATGGAAGATAAATATCTTACATGGATATCCATGCCAAAGGAAAATTCATTTTAATTAGTTTCGTCAAAGTCCTTACACTCTACATCTGTACAGACACATTTGATTCCTCTTCTTGCACTTGTGGCTAACTAGACACTTTGCCAGTTCATCAGTGGTTTAGAAATATCCCTTTATTTCATCCTTTAGTATGATTCCCTGAAAAAGTATGGTGCCAGATTTTCAATTACAACAAGAAACATTGCTAAGGGCTACCCAAATTCTCTTTTGTGCCATATCCATGAATTTGAGAGTTCTGCTTATTTGTGTCATTTGAAAAACAACTTTTCCTGGTGACTGCCTAGTAGATGTATGAACTAAGTCTGGGGAAAGAGAAAAGAGAGTCTGTTAGGGATAAAAGGAATCTTTAGTGATTCAGACCACTATAATTACTCTAAAGAAACTGTAACACTGGAGAAGTTGACTTATCTGTCTCTTGTTACATCTATTAAGGAAGAAAACTCTATAATGTCTTGAGACTGTGAATATTGGTACAAGTCCTTTGCACAATGTCATATAAGGTAAATATACCCAGTTTTTCACAACAGAAAAACAACAAGCAAATGAACTAGTATAAAAGGTTTAATAACCCCTAGAGACTGGCACCCCACTCCAGTCCTCTTGCCTGGAAAACCCCATGGACGGAGGAGCCTGGTAGGCTGCAGTCCATGGGGTCGCAAAGAGCCTGACACAACTGAGCGACTTCACTTTCACTTTTCACTTGCATGTACTGGAGAAGGAAATGGCAACCCACTCCAGTGTTCTTGCCTGGAGAATCCCAGGGACAGGGGAGCCTGGTGGGCTGCCATCTATGGGGTCGCACAGAGTCTGACATGACTGAAGTGACTTAGCAGCAGCAGCAGCAGAGACTTCTCAGACGGTAAAGAATCTGCCTGCGATGTGGGAGACCTGAATTCAGTCCCTGGGTTGGGAAGATCCCCTGGAGGAGGGCATGGCAACCCATTCCAGAATTCTTGCCTGGAGAATCCCCATGGACAGAGGAGCCTTGCAGGCTACAGTCCATGGGGTGGCAAAGAGTCAGACATGACTGAGCGACTAAGCGCACACACACACACACACACAAAGACTTCAGTAATGAGATACAGTTTAGAAATTATTTGGTCTACGAATTAACACTCAAGGATCTCACCACTCGAAGTGGATGATTTGCAACAGAATTTGGATTGGAAAGAGAAATTCAAGGTCAATCATTTAACCTGAAGATCTCAAGTGGGTAAGATTACAGGATAACATTTTGGCCATGTGGGGGAAAGTCATGGAAATAAGCAGCCTCTTGACCTTAGGACCGAGTTATATGTTAACCCCTAACCTGGTGGGCTGCAGTCCATGGGGTTGCTAAGAGTCGGGCACGACCGAGCGACTTCACTTTCACTTTTCATGTTCCTGCATTGGAGAAGGAAATGGCAACCCACTTCAGTACTCTTGCCTGGAGAATCCCAGGGATGGGGGAGCCTGGTGGGCTGCCGTCTATGGGGTCGCACAGAGTCGGACACGACTGAAGCCACTTAGCAGCAGCAGCAACCTTTACACTAGTTAAATTCCAAAACCAAGGCTTCTGCATATTTTCTAAGATGTGTGTTTAGCCTTGCTTAACATGTTCATTCTTTTCTTGGATTAAGGGTAGGGAAATGATGAGTATGTGATTAAAGGATATCAAGACCCTTTCTCCACATCAGACTTGTGACTAGGCTACACAAACAAGACAATGTCAGAAAAGGAGAACAATGCAGCCAGCTAGTCTGCACACAGTGGAAAATGATGAAGACTCTGATCCCTTCCCCAAATGATCGTTGTTTAGTTGCTCAGTCGTGGCCAACTCTTTTGTGACCCCATGGATTGTAGCCCTCTAGGTTCCTCTGTCCATGAGATTTCTCAGGCAAGAATACTGGAGTGAGCTGTCATTTCCTTCTCCAGGAGATCTTTCCAACATAGGACCCAGAGATTGAACTTGCGCTGGCAAGAGGATTTTTATTTATTTATTTTTTACCACTGAGCCACCTGGGAGGTGGTGTGATGTTAAGGAAGTGACCTAATTTTCTGAGTCTTTCTTTCTTTCTCTTTACAACAGAAATATTTGATAAAGTTTTCAAAGATTTCTTATGACATTTATTGAGATATATGAGATGAAGTCGCTAAAACAGTGGCTGGAATAGGATAGAAATTTTACAAAACCATGTTACTGTAAAGAAGTTATTTTAATCTCACTCAAAGGATCTGTATGCAGGTATTTTGCTTCTAATGTTCAACATAATCCAATCTCTTTTAGTATACCAACTCTTCTCTTGCTTAGACAAAAAAGAAGGGAAATCATAAATAGCTTTCATTCTGAAAATAATAGATGAAAAAGTATTATCAAGAAAGGAAAAAGATAAGATGAAGACTATAGTGGAGATTTGCCATGGTAATATTTTGCACATTAATTGGTTTTGACTTGTTCCTTATTGTTTCCCTAAGGGTATAGTTCTTATCTGATGGATGGAATCAAACCACAAAAAGGGCATTTTCATGATTCACAATCACGAGAATTTATAAATGAAAGGGAAAATAAAAAACACATTTCTCCAGTGATAGATCTGCTTTCCTCCTAAGAGAAGAAAATGAAACAAATTTTATTCAGTCAGTCATTTATATAATAGTTTGAAGCACTACTATGTACTTTGGAAATCCAATAAAATCTAAAAATAGACTCATACCTGACTTATGAAGCTTACAGTCCAGTAAAGACAAATAAAGTAATCAAAATAAATCACACAAATACATAATTATAAATGAGTTACATATTTGAGTATATAAATGAGTTTTATATTTATTTA
>NW_011494898.1:4286659-4316367 GCF_000754665.1 Bison bison bison
ATATATATATATATATGTAAAAATTATAATGTATTGAGTCACATGAAGAAAAAATATACTAAATGTTGAGAGAAAATCTAAGAAAATCTCCCGGAAAATCTAAGTCCAAGGATCAGAACAACCCACACGAAGAGAAGACAAATTGGCCGACATCTGAGAGATGGAGAGGGATTAACTAGGTCAAAAGGTGGGGAGAAAAATCCTGTACTGGGGGCTCAAGTTAAGAAAGAACACGGGAACATTCAAAAACCACAGAAGTGACAGTTGGGCTGAAACACAGAAAAAGAAGGGCACAGAGGCAAAATACCATCTAGGGAATGAAGAAAGAAGCTAGATAATTTAAAGCATACAGGTTTTGGCAAAGATTTTGTTCCTTATATTAATTACTGAAGGACTTTACATAGGAAAGACATTAATGAAATTGCATTTTGAAACACTAACTCTGACTATCCCCAAACAATGAACTGGAGGGAGAAACAACTTGTGGCCAGGAAAACAATGCTGAGGCTCATGCAGCTGGTTCAATAAAGAGATGTGGTAGCTTAAACTAGGCAGTAAATGGATTCCAGAGCTGTGAAGCAGGTTTATTTGTTTAAATTTGTTGGTGGACTAGATATGGGAGATAAGAGATGGTGAGTGACAGCTAAGCATTGATCAGGGTCAGAAGAAGGGAGAGAGAAAAAGTTACCCTAAGTATGAAGTACTATGATGTACTATGATGGGTATCACATTCTGACTTCTACATGTACTGGTTCTTCTAAGAAATCCTTACTGAGAGGGAACAAAAGAAAGTGCATGTAAACAAGGAGGGCATGGCCCTGGTAGACTGCCCTTTAGTGTTTTCCACTAGATGGAGAGGTCACACGTATGGAAAATGTGATGTGGTGGATAATTTTATGAGTATATGGATGCTGTTTGCCACAGCCAGGATTTCCCACAAAGACCTTCAGACCCTTGTACAACATTTTTATAGTCCCTCCTGCACCCTCATGACCAACAGGATATGGTGGAACTGATGTGCTTATTTAACTAATATATGTTAAACATATAGTGTATACCAGGCACTCTTACAAGCCATTAGGAATCGATACTGAAATACTCAGTGAGGCAGTGAGAGTAGAAGAAACAGTAACGTGTTATATTTTATCAAATGATGATTACAACGAGGGTATACATTGCTGAGGAAACAGGTAAAATTCTGCGTGATCATTAACATGAACAATATTTGTATTATTCCAGGCTTAGCATAATGCTCTGCACTTAGTAGGTACTGTAAATGTTACACTGGATCGATTGAACAATAGGGACTTTTCTATATTTATAACTTAATCAAAATAGGATAAATAAAAAGGAGGATTCTGTTCCTCATTGAACACGTGGCTCTGCATATTGTCCTTCGTTCACTTATCGCTAATGAAGCCGTAACTATTCAGACTTGATAGATGTCTGTGACTTCACACTTACATAGAATAAATGCAAGCCAGGCTGTACCTGTCATCTCAGGATGATGACAGGACCTTAGAAGAGCAGTTATTTCGGAACTAGTTAAGTATTTGCTCTATTTGGGCATTGATCATCCCTATCAAGCATTTTGTTTGTTTTCCAAAGACTATTATTTGTCGATATGACCTTTTCTAAAAAGGACAAGGATGATAATGGCAATCATCACTGAGCAGGGGAATCAATAAAGTTATATCTCTGTCACACACATATACACACAGGGCTTTTAAAATCTTACTAAAAGATTGCATTAACAAATAAGTCATAAATGTTCTACGTAGGTAAATCTGAGCAAGCTAAACTGATTTCCTTAGATATATATTAAATCTAAAGGCTGGACTCAATTTAACCAGTGAGTTCTAGCTAACACATTTTGTGCATTGTTAGTGTAAAAATTTGCTTCATAGGATAACTCATAAGAAGGACAAGAAACCTAGAGAAGCAATGACTTGCAAAATCTTAAGTGGCTGGAAAAATAATGGAAGCAAAAATTAACCTGTCCTAATTTTTAAGCAGTTAATAATGATCTACATGAAGAGGTGGAAAGAAATGCTTTAAATCACAGGACATAATAAATTAAGAGTCAGTACCAAGCAGGACACAGCAAACATATAAAAGGAAAAAGAAAGATTTGCCTTATAGGGCAAGAAATAACAAGATGAGATAAACTTGAAAAGGTTCAAGTAATGTATAAAAATGATCACAAATACAAACCTATTCAGCTGGAGAAGGATCAACGAAAAGTTGCAAGAAAGAAAAAAAAAAAAGATTAGGTACCAAATGTACAGTGAATTGAATAAGAAAGATAAGGTGATATTAGCAAATAATAGAAAGGTACCATTAGCTAACAGATGGAATAAAAAGTCATCATGGAATCATACATGTGAACCCTTTCTATATGTGTAGATAACCATGCCACACACAAGCTACAATCTCTAGAGGGAGTGTAAAGACTGTGAAGAAGAAACCAGGGGAAAAATTAGCCAAAACATATTTTTTAAGGCATTTTGAGTTACAAAATGGCAGGATCTTGATACTGATGAGGGTCCTGAGAACATCTCAAACATTCAAAGAGCATGTAACTTTCTCATAAAATGCAGTGAAACAAGGCTTCTGCAGAGTTCATGTCTAAAGAGCAAATGGCACTCTGAGATGAAGAGTAGCCACATCCCCTTCTTCATTCACTAAGGACACACACCCTAAATCTAGGATTCTTGGCTCTAACTAGTGACTTGGGGAAGTAATGAATTATATATAACTATACGACAAGCACCTTTGGGGTCATACACAAATAGTTTTACTAGCGGATCTTCAAAGTCACAGTGAAATTTTCTGGTGTGATTATTAGAAGGCAAACTTCTAGGCTCAGGGACTATTTTAATAATCATTCAATATTATTTGGATATAAGTAGCCTTCCATCTACACAAGAGGTTAATATTAAGTGTGTCATTCTAAGGAGATACACTATATCTCGATCCAAGACAGCAAATAGAATGATGGGGCACATCCAAGGGTAACAGATTAACAATTAAATTACATGTGAGGCAAAAATAAAAATAATGTTTTATACAATCAAAGCATTCCTGAAGGTTTTGGTGTAAATATAAGGCAAGGAAAAGGACCGACTGATGGCCTCTCCAGTCTCTTCCTATCTCAAGATGTTTTTAATGATAGCGATTATCCTGTAAGACAGTTCAACTTGTGTTGTTTTACTCTTTTAACTGAAAAAAGCAAAAATGCTTCATAATGTAACATAATAAACCATTCTTCTTTAGCTGAAGAGCAAGTAATAATTATAGTTCTACAAACTGAGTGGCAGGACTTCATCAATTACACAAACCAAACAGCCTGACTTCTTTTTATTATGATGACAGAGCTCATAAACAAATCAATAGAGTTTTCATTATACTGACTACACTTAAAAAATATATGGAGTAGGTATGTTGATAAATGCCTCTATGTTTTGTGGCTCCTCCAGTGGAACTGATTCTTTTGTAAAAGAACAGGAATGTGCATTCCCTACCTTGCTTCTCAATAAAAGATAGAAATTTGCTCCAACTCTGGAACTTGGTGGAAAAGGAAGAAGCATTAACTACATTGGAGAAGATTATACCAATGTATAATCCCAGTAGTTTATACAATTATATCACAGTTGCAATTGAGTAAAAGATACCAAAGTATTAAAAAATAAAATAAAGATAAATTGGCCCATATCTCCTAATATAAGACTGAGCAGACTCACAGATCAAGGTATATGATTTAATCGAAGAAAAGCAGTGTGTTCTTTTAACACAGCCTCACTTTACTTATATTTCTCTTTTAGAGAATGCTTTGATTCAAACCCCATCTTAGCTAGGGCTGTTTTTCTTTTACCTGATAGATAAGATACTCCTTGGCAATTTCCATTAGGCTTTTTGTCCAAAGATAGTATTCAGTATCAACTGAAGGTGAAGTATTTCTAACCGGCACCTTCCACCCATGGTAAGGCTGACCTAGTGAAATCTTTCTCACTGCTCTCCCCACGGAGAAGGCAGATTACCAGCCAGATGGTGAGAATCAGAACAGAATGCCAAGGCATCCATGCTAACATCAGTGAGGTTGCTCAAGTACTCCTGGAGTAGTAGGACATGGAAGACATGTCCGAGTTAGCTAGGGAGAAGTACAAATTTCAAACACAAAGTGCCAAGGTCAAAGACAAAACCTGACGTATAAGAAAGTGAAGCTATTGGATATCTTTCATTAACAGAGTGACTTTATCATTTCACTCTATCACCCCGTAGGAATCAGAGTTAGAGATAGAAGCGCAAACTAAATTTTCTGAGTCCAGTTTGAAGAAAACTTGTTAGCATTAATACTCTCCAAGGGTTGGAACAAAGTGTGATCATAAGGTCACTAATCAGTGATCTATACTCTAGAAGTGAGTGTACATTGCTTCACTGCTTTTCCAGAGCATCTCTTAAAATTAAAAATGGTGTCTGTGGTTAACATGGCATACCATCTTCAGTGACTTTTTTATGTTGAAATACCAGGGTGTTCTAGCTGACTCAACTTAGGATCAAGGTATTTAGTGGGAATTACATGGACTATCTGCTCTGAGATTCTTTAAGGGTCTTTAAGGAACTGAATAAAAAGAGCATAGATAATACAATCAGAATCCAGTCAGTTTCACTTGCTTGTGGCAAGACTTATTTTTAAAACCACACCATTTTTTCTCCATGCTTTCTGATTCTCATTTAAAAGTATTATACAAAATAGAAAATAATTAATAAAACATGACAAGGTTAAGATACTAGTCTAGGCATGATAAAAGATCAAACGGTGGGAAAAAAGAGAGAGAGAGCGCACTATCATCAAGCACACAAATTGATCCAGATATCAAATAATATTAAAGAATCAAACAAAGCCTTTCATCTGAATTTTTAGAATTCTGTAAAGCAGTAATTGTCCCATATAAGAACTAAGAAGTCTCATAAAGGAGTAATTCTGAGAAGCCACCATTGCATATAAAGCTCCTGTCAACCTTAAGATTGCAGATCACAAACTAGATGCAGAGGGGTCTTTTCCACTTATTTCAGGAGACTGTGGAGTGTCATGGAAAAAGCACTCTTCTTTTGAGCTCTGAACTGTTTCTTAGTTGGTGAAGCTTAGGTAACTTCTTCTGAACATTGCATTTTGGGTTTTGATTTTTTTTTTTTTCACCCATAAGGCAGAAATGATCAGAACTACTAACATATTTTTAGACAAATATCGTAAGGGTGTAAGAGAAAATTAAAATATATAAAAGTGCTATAAAACTGAAAAGCACTACATAAATATGAGTTGCTACTACTTACCCGAGGAGACAATCACATTTTCTGTGTTCTGCAGAATTCTTGCTGTTGGCATTCCTCAACAATACTGAGCAGTCCGGCCCCTATGACATCTTGGTTCTTCTAACCATCACCGTCTTATCCTTTGACCACTTAAGGATGCTGGACCATCCTTAGCCTGTCCACACAAGCAAATGCCCACCCTCATTAGCACTCTTCACAAACGAATTAGGCTTAGCAAGCCAAAATGTACCAGCAGGTGATTATGTGAGAGGCTTGTGTCCCCTGGAGAGTGATCTCATCTCTGGTGTCTTCTGAGAGACTGTGACTTGTAGGTGGCTGGACTCCATGGGATACAAGAAACCTAAAGTTTGAGTTGGGTCCTTCTCCATCCCTCCATCACTTTGTTCCAATGAAATCTGCTCAGTTCCACAGTCACAGACTGCTCTTCTGACCCAAGTCAGCTGTCTCAAAATGATTGCCCAGAATCAGATGATATTCCACAGAGACGTGCCAGAAAATTCAATTTCTGTGAGGAAAGAAAGAAGAATTAGAGAACCCATTTTCAATGTCAATAGCAGCTCTGGTTTCTTGAGCACCTACTATGGGCCAGTCACTGTGCTTTCACATGTGAGGCAGGATAATAATTTAGAGTATTAATTTAGGTGTTTTTTTTCTGACATTTTGCCCCTTTTAATGCCCACTTCAGGCTTTTCAAGTGGCTCAGTGGTAAAGAATCCCCCTGCCTATGCAAGAGATGCAGTTTTGATCCCTGGGTTGGGAAAGTGAAAGTGAAGTCGCTCAGTTGTGTCCGACTCTTAGCGACCCCATGGACTACAGCCCACCAGGCCCTCCGTCCATGGGGATTTTCCAGGCAAGAGTACTGGAGTGGGGTGCCATTGCCTTCTCTGTTAACAGCGGCTAGGCATATTATATTTACTTGGAGCTGGTATACTTGGTGACAGCCTTAGTGCCCTCGGACACAGCATGCTTGGCCAGCTCCCCAGGTAGCAGCAAGCGCATGGCGGTCTGGATCTCTCTGGATGTGATAGTCGAGCTCTTGTTGTAATGCGCCAGGTGTGATGCCTCGCCAGCGATGCGCTTGAAAATGTAATTGACAAAGGAGTTCGTGATTCCCATGGCCTTGGACGAGATGCTAGTGTCCGGATGGACTTGATCCTCTGGAAAAGGAAATGGCAACACACTCCAGTATTCTTGCCTGCAAAGTCTCATGGACAGAGAAGCCTGACAGGTTACAGTCCCTGGGATCGCAAAAGAGTTGGGACATAACTGAGTGAATAAGCAACAAGAACAAATGCACACTTCTCCCAACTTTCATTCAAGGGTTGATGACAGTATTTGTTTGCTTTCTTCAAAGAAGTTCAGGGAAGAGTGATTGTGTTCAGAATTTCCACACCTACTAAGCAAATAAAGCTGGATGCTCCCGAGAGAAACATGGGGAAAAGGTACTGGTACATATAGACTCAGCAACTAGGAGAGGCAGGGCACTCTCCATACCTATATTAGTAAAATGTTTTCTTTGTTTTGGGTAAGAAACAAAGAAAGAAAATTCTATGGATCCTGAGAGCAGAGGAAACCTACCCCCTGGGCAAAAGGGCTGGATATGAACTTCTAAAGGATATCACCAAATACTCAGCACTCAAGCTGAGCAATGAAGAGAGAATTTGAGAATCCTGTTATCTGAAGGGGTCACATATACTGAGGCCATGGACATCTTGGAGGCCATATGGGTTAATCTATGACCTTAGACAAGACACCTAACATTCCCCCCAAGACCAAAGAGCCAAAATCTTACCACTGCACGATATTCTCAAAGAGTGCATATTGCTGCTCAAGGAAAGTGAGTATTTCAGGTACAGAGGATACTGAGTTTTTATCTTTGTCTCTCTCCTGGCCCAAGAGAAGAAGGGTTCAGGATCAGAAATGACCAGTTACAGCAAATGAAAAAAGCTTGTTTTCTTCCACCCCTGGATTTATGAGTCCAGATTCATTCACACTACATGTTTAATGCTTCAATTAATCCCTATGACAGCATTATGAATTACAAATTACTCCTTCCCTTGTTATAGATGAGAAAACCTAGATAAAGATATTTAAGTCACTTCTCAAGATAGCCTAGCTAGTTTATGATGGTTCTGGCTTCAGTCCCAAGTTTTTCTGACTCCAAAGCTCTCTCATCTTCAGTTCTGTAGCATCTATACCATGAGCTTGAGTAGGCTGGGTGAAATTGTGTTGGCAATTACACTACTGATTCTTCTCAAAGGAAATGTGAACCTGTAATGCATACCTGCCCCTTCATATTAGTACAAAGTGAAAATAAATTCTGGGGTTTGGGGTCATAAAAGTCAACACTCCTGAATGATATACTTCAGAAACATGTGTGTTTGCCTTTAATAGCTGCACTTACAATTTTAAAACACTACCTAGATTCTTCATAGGCATTTTACATCCTAAATTTTCCACATGTGTGGGCTTGGTGGTGGTTCAGAAAGGACAAAGCTCATGAGGGATAAAGATCCATCTGCAGTCATCAAGTAATTTTCTGAAGATTAGACACTTGGCTGGTATAAAGAAAACTTTGGCAAGACCCAGAAGTAGAGGAGGCAGCTGAGAATAGTTTACAGCTACTCGGGGGAGTGCCACGTGCATCAGAAGGAGGCTGACAACGAGTGGCTGCTCAATGAGCTGCCAGGAGATATTGGCACTTGTGTACTGAAACCAAGGGGGGAAACATGCTGCAAGGTAGTGCGCCAGCTGGAATTGTGGTGCCCAGTGAGAGGATGGAGACGAGTGCACATGAGGGTATGGAACACTCACTTCTGAAACGTGCAAAGAAGGCTGATGTGTGGATATGGGGGACCAGAAACAGATCCAGGACAATAACACAATCAAGCAAAATGGACAGCTGGAAGGAATGGACAGAAAGAGGTCAGCTTCTGTGAACTTAAGAAACCTAGCCAGTTAGCATATTCCATAAAAGGAGCCTGGTCTAGTTCATTTGGTACCAGTTACATCAAATCATTGGGTAAAGAAAGGAAATTTTAGTCACTTAGTCATGTCTGATTCTGTGACCCTATGGACTGTAGCCCACCAGGTTCCTCTGTCCATAGAATTCTCCAGGCAAGAATACTGGAGTAGGTAGCCACTTCCTTCTCCAGGGGATCTTCTGAACCCAAGGACTGAACTCAGGTCTTCTGCATTGCAGACAGTTTCTTTCTTGTCTGAGCCACCAACTCAATTCCTTCCCTGGTGATTTAGCGGTAAAGAATCTGCTTGCCCATACAGGAGACAGCCTGCAATGCAGGAGATGGAGTTTTGATTTCTGGGTCAGGAAGATCCCTTAGAGAAGGAAATGGCAACCTACCCAGTATTCTTGCCTGGGGAAATCCCATGGACAGAGGAGCCTGGCGGACTACAGGCCATGGGGTTGCAAGAGTCAGACATGACTTAGTGACTAAACCACCACCAAAGAAAAGAAGGACAGGAAAACAAGATCATTATATAAAAAAGAGAAAGACAGTACACAGATACATATTAAAGAGCAGACCAATCTGATTAATCTAAGATCTGATGCTTTTAAAATGAATGACTTGGCTCTACTGTAACCAATTTTAAATATTAATTTTCTCATATGTAATTGGATCTGATAACAAAGAAATGATGATTTTATTATTACTATTAAAAGCTAAGATTGAATTGGCACTCAATATATGCACCAAGCATATTAAATCAATTCTCTTAAACAATAGTTCTCAAAACTGAATGAGGTACCAGAGTTGACGTTCTGTTCTAAGGTGCTAGACTCCTATTTTGTGTTGCCATTTAGTTGCTAAGTTATGTTGGACTCTTTTGCAACCCCGTGGACTGTAGCCCACCAGGCCCTCTGTCCATGGGATTTCCCAGCAAGAATACTGCTGTAAATTGCCATTTCCTTCCCCTTCCCAACCCAGGTATTGAACTTGCATCTTCTGCTTGGCAGGTGGATTCTTTACCACTGGCTCCTTTAGTTAGTTGCTCAATAAATTGTGGCTACCATTAATACTGGCATTGAAATTATTCTTTTTACCTAGTTAGTCCCTAACCTCAAAGATATTCTTAACACATATCTATTACTACCCTAATGCCAGACAAAATTGGAATGAAGGATTTCAATTCTAATTCTAGCCTAAATTTAAGACAAATACTCCTTCTCAAGGAGATCCAAAACATTTAGACTGACTACAAGTACCTTGCATTAGGCTGGATTCATACCTGTTATATACCACAAGTTAGGATTTCCCATTTATGTACACAGTCATCTCACTGATGTCCATATAAGATTTTCTTCTTACTATTCATTAAGTAAAAACATGTTCTTTACTATTCCAATCCTACACATATTTTTACTAAAAGGTGTGTGTACATGTGCTATCAGAAGGTTATAGACTAATTGTTGATAATCATTACATTTTTTGGCATGTGTAAGAAATAAAGTGTTCTCCCTTTAATTTCAGAATTCTAGCCCCTTTTCATCATGAATTGCCACCTCCTCAGAAAAGCCTCCCCAACCAGTCAATCTAAATTAAGTTTCCCCTATCAATATCCATCTCAATGCCTTGGCAATTGCTTTTGAAACACTTATCAAAATTATTTCTCAAAATTTATATGCTATTCTGTCTGCTTACTTTATATTTGTCATTAGCACCAACTACACTGTAAATTCTATGAGGGCAAGGGGCCACATTCATCTTCATCAGCATTCAGAAATATTTACTCAGTTCATACAGTGCCAGGCGTTGTTTCCAGGCACTGGGACACAGCACTGAACTGATGTTCCAGCTGTGAGAAACAAACAAAGGGCAAAAAAAAAAAAAAAAAACATGATAGGCGATGATGTTATGAAGAATCTATAGTAGAAGGGGCTAAAGATGGCTCCTGCATTGCAGCAATGAGAAGTTATTGACACAGTGGAGTCTTTTTCATCAAAGGTGATTAAGGAATGGCTTCCTTGGTGGCTGAGACAGTAAAGAATCTGTCTGCAATGCAGGAGACCTGGGTTTGATCCCTTGGTTGGAAAGATCCCCTGGAGAAGGGAACGGCTACCCACTCCAGTATTCTTGCGTAGAGAATTCCAAGGACAGAGGAACCTGGAGGGCTGTATAGTCCATGGGGTTGCTAAAGAGTTGGACATGACTGACTGACTAACAATTTCACTTTTTCACTTTCCTGATAAGTGGACCCATGATGAAAAGAGGATGAAGAGCATTCCAGATAGAGGAAATAGTAGGTGCAAAGACTGGGAGTATAGGATCTGGAAATCAGGCATTGTAGCTAGAGTGAGGCGGAAAAGGAGAAGAGAAAGAAGAGGTGATATTGCAAAGATATAGAGCACTGCAAGAGCTTCCCTGCTGGCTCAGACATTAAAGAATCCACCTGCAATGCAGGAGACCTGGGTTTGATCCCTGGGTTGGGAAGATCCCCTGAAGGAGGGCATGGCAACCCACTCGTGTTCTTGCCTGCAGACTCCCCATGGACAGAGGAGCCTGGTGGGCTGAAGTCTATGGGGCTGCACAGAGTAAGATGCAACTGAGCGACTAAGTACAAAATAGCACAGAGCGCTCTGAAGCCCTATTGATAAGGCTTTTCACTTTATTCTGGCTGGGGTGGGAACAAAATTGGAGAGTTCTGAGTAGAGAATGATAGCATCTGATTTATGTTTTAAAAGAACTGCTTTTGCCTGTTGTGTAGAGAATACCCTGGCAAAGATTGGTCAAGGGTGAACGGTTAAGAGATTATTGCAGGACAGTGAAAGATCATGACGGCATTAAGTGATTAAGATAGAATTATACAGTGATCGGTGTGGCAGTGATGGATACTGGTCAGATTCTGTATTTATTTTTAAAATAGAGGTGATTAGATGTGCTGACAAAATGGATGGGAGGAGGACAGAATGGAAGGAATCAAGGGTGACATTTTTGGCATCCACAGTTTAAAGTTTAGAGTTGCACTGATCAAAACAGGAAATGCTTGGAGAGAAATCTCAAAGGTAGAAATGATGAGTTAAGTTTGAGTTGGGTGAAGTGTCAGCTGTGGGAATATCAAGTAAAGAGCTGTCTACACAATTGTGGAGTTAAGAAAAGAGTTTTGAGACTAGAAATATGTATTTGGAAGTTACTGGAATATAGATGGTGCTTGAAGACACTGGAATAGATGAATTCAGTTATGAAGAAAACAAAGTAAAGTTGTGAGTGCTGACTTTCAGGGTACTCAGGCATTTAGTGCTTGGGGAAATGAAGAGGAAAGAACAAAGATGACTGAGAGGGATTCACCTATGGGGTAGATGAAAAGCCAGGAGAAGCTGGCGTCCTGGAAACCAAGGGTCTATTCCTGCTTCTGGGTTTGTAATGTGAGAACTGAGAATGGAGTAATATGGCCAGTGCCAGACAGCCTTGACATGTGCAGTCTTAGGAATTAACAGGGATGAATGCTTAGATGAAGCAGTTACAAGAAAGCCCGGAAGGAAAGGAAATGGAGTATAGACAACACTTTCAAGGGATTTTGCACCGCCCCCCCCCCGAAAATAGAAGGAACTAGAAAAATGGGGCGATAGGAGAGTAATGTGAGTTTTTGCTAGTGGGATCCTACTTTATCAAAAAGGATAATCTTGCTTACTGAAAGTGAAGAAAACTGATGGGCAGGGGGCAATTGCAAGACTGCAATTTGAGTAGAAGAGCAGGCATGGGACACACTATTCAACAGAAGGAACAGGCCATGATCAGGAGCTGGCAGGGAGGGCAGTGGGGGAGAAGAAAAAAGGGAGTGTTTTGGGCACAGATGCAGGGACATTGGTAAAATATTGGTAGATTTGGCCTGTGAGCATATAGAAAGTTTCCTCCAATTCCTTAATTGAATTCTTAACATCATCCACAGTGCCCGGCATATAGTAGGTGTTCAAAAAATTTACTGAATGGATCTGTGTACACTATTAAATCTGATTCCAGAGAATATCCTAAGAATAATGCTCTGTACAGGAGTTCGTCTGGCTTTGAGCTTACACCTGCACTAGCAAAGAGAAGACTGTGAGAGGAAAAGAGAGAAGCTTTTCAAAGAAGCTTTAAAGATTTGCTTCATAACCGCCACCCTTCCTTCTAAAACAAAGATGTGGATAGAAAGGTATGGGATGTTGTACTTTTATTATCGAAGTGATTGGATATCTGCGACTCCTCTTACCCTCTCATAATATCTGCTGGATATAACTCTTGGCTGTTTCATTTTGGCTACATTCCCAGAACTGTATGTAAAGTGTTTCCCTGAAATATTGAAAAGGAGCCTACATTTTAAGTTCATCATCTCTCTTTGCTTGAAAAGTGGCTTATTCTCTTCCTGTTGAAATTGCATTTTGTGTGGGCTTTTCTCTTCCTTGATTATTAAAGTTAAAACTTGGAAACCACAAGGTTCATACAAGCCAACCACGTTGTGGCGGACAATAAAGAGATAGGAACACCAGTAAGGGAAAGAAAATAAAGATGACTGGAATGTGTTTTTGTTTTTGTTTTGTTTTTTTCATTTTATCATATTGTGTTTTTATTTTTTTAATTTTATTTTATTTTTAAACTTTACGTGAATTAACGGGAATAGAGGGAATGCAATGACTGAGACCCTACCCGGTGCTATGCTGTCTGCATATTTATATTTACTCATCTCATACTCACACAAACAGAAACACACACACACCTGGAAAGTGGGCATCATTCACTTGCTACCAATAAACAAAAACGTGGAACAGAAGTTTGAGGTTAAAAATACAAACAATATTTCCACTTTTTAGGTAGATTATTATGTCCCAGATCTACTGGTAAGTACTTGACACGCATCATCTGCTCCCGTTTTAGACTAACCCTGGAAGGCATATATCTTTAGTCCATCTTCTAAGATAAGAAAACTGGAGCATTAACAGGTTTAATGATTTGCTGAAACTAACACAACTCCCAGGGCCAAATCCTGGTTGTTGGAGACACACTCTTCCCATCACACACGTGGTTCCCCAAGGGAAGCTGAGGCGCCAGGGAACTGAGCAAACACAAGAAGAGAAAGCAAAACATAACCACTGAATAAATTTTGACAAGGAGTATCAATGGTCCAACGATTTTGCTGATTATAATACGTCACAATTGGTTTATATCTAGTTGCATTCCTTAGAAAATGATGAGGTTTCCTTTCATTTCCAAATCCATCTCAATGCATTCTGACTGAACATTAGCAAAGACGCACATGTATTAAAACTCAATTTAATATAAGAAATGTCTTTTTTTGATCCCTTAACCAGCAGGCAGCTAGGTTACAATGAAACACAAACAAAGAAAATCTTATATATTGTGTGAAATATATTCATGCATGTACAAATGTAACTTCTTCAAGAGTAATTTCTCCTCAGGCAACCTCAGTTCAGACAGTAATTAAGAACACAGTCCTTAAAATCAGAACTAAGTTTCCAGGCTACCCTGCCAGGACCTGGGTACGAGATTGGCACCAGTTCCTTTTCCTAAGCCCTTTTCATGGTCCCATTAGGGAGAAAAGGATGATGCAATTACCTACCTCACAGAATCACTGAGAAGAGCACTGAAATAATCCAGTTAGCACAGAGGCTAACATAGGAAACGTGCTCAATAAATTCTTTCTGTCCCAAATGCCATTTGGAAATACAGCACAAGGCACTAATAGTCGCTTTAGACTCTGCAACAAGCATGGAGATTGACCTCAAATAAAGTGCTGGTTTTTCAAAAGGTTCTAATGATTAAGTCAGATGCAGATAAATCACAGCATAGGCTGTGTGATTAAATTGCACCTCCTATTTAATTGCATCTCAGGTGCCAGGTACTTGTTACAATCCTTCTCTCTGCTGCAAGGACAGGCTTGTGTTCTATAAGCACAATCAAGTGGAAAGGAGATGAAGAAGTTTAAATACAGCCAAGACCTTAGTACATAGGAATGGGGTCTGTTTACTCTTCCAAGACAATATTATAAAATTATAATGCAGCAACAATTTAATAAAATTATTTAATAAGCTAGAGAACTTGAAAGGAAAGAACATTTAAAAATTTAAACCCAGTTTGGTTTTAATTTTCCTAACAAGTCCAGGAGAAATCTTAGCCAATTTCCTAAGTCCTATGCAATTACCACAACTATTCATTTAGGAGAGGAATTCATGCCAGTTCTTAGAAAGAAATGGTATTTTCTTTTTCCAAATATGATACCATTACTCTCCACATCCTCTGCTGAGGACAGAACCCTCAGGGGAAAATACATCTTTATATTCTCAGAGCTTTATCTCCAAAATCCTAGTACCTCCATAAATCTAAATGTTCGGTTTTTCTGTTTCTATCGAAAGTCACCTCCTCCATAAAAGTTTCCCTGATACCTTCACCTACATGTAAACTGGTTCTACATTTCTAAAGTCATATAGGATTTTATAACTTCTGCCTGTTTCTTATCTTTATCTCTATCTCTACTGCTGTCATTTTTTACTACAAAGGATTCTAAAGAGCAAGGGCTACCTTTTCGGGCATCTGTCCTACACAGATCTCAACACAAACTCCTGGACATGCATAAATTCTCCACCAACCCCCGCCCCCCACCCCCAGCATTAAGCCTCCAGTGTGTTTTAGACATGGATATCAGAATCAGTTACATTTACTAACTGCTCTCCTTTTGCCACAAATCTTAAGACTCAAATCACAAATCCCTTTATCAAGGTTTAAGGGACATTATCTCATTCAAGTCTCAAAACTACCCTGAGTAGGTCCCAATATGACACACGTATTTTTGTAAGTTAGGAGGTTGGGGCTTAGAGATTGTGAGCCACAGACCTAAGATCCCAGAATGGAAACATTTCACTTGGTTCTTCCTTCTCCAGATCTCACGCTGTTGACCACCACTGCAGGCACTCAGTGAGTACCCATTGTACGAATAACCAAATAAAATTCAAGGACTAGGTTTTGTTTTGCTAGTCTCCAACTCTAAGAGTGGAGAAGGCAATGGCACCCCACTCCAGTACTTTTGCCTAGAAAATCCCATGGACAGAGGAGCCTGGTAGGCTGCAGACCATGGGGTCGCTAGAGTAGGACACGACTGAGCGACTTCACTTTCATGCATTTGGGAAGGAAATGGCAACCCACTCCAGTGTTCTTGCCTGGAGAATCCCAGGGACGGGGGAGCCTGGTGGGCTGCCGTCTATGGGGTCGCACAGAGTTGGACACGACTGAAGCGACTTAGCAGCAGCAGTAGCAGCAGCAACTCTAAGATGAAGTATATTATAGGCAGGTGATTATATTTTCTAACAGACCAAAAAATTCCTTACATAAAAAGACCAAAGACTAAAATTTAAATATTTCTTTATCCTTTGAATAATCCAGTGATACAAACATAATGCATTACGTGTATTACTGAGAACATTCAAATTTATTCTCAGTGACTTGCAAACTGCCAGTTACTTAGATTTAATGAGTTATGAAGGCATTGGCCTTGCATTTACAGTTTTAATGGGAAGGAAGAATTCTGGCATTTCCTTTGGGTAGTAGGACCAGTTACTCAAGCAATTAAGCTTCACTTTCTGTACTGCATTGTGTACCTGAAGTGTGCTGTTCTTAAAAGTCTTAAAAGTTCTCAACACAGGCAACATGCAAAAGGGGTGGTGACTGTGTAAGGTGATGGATCCGTTAACTAGCTTGGTTGTGGTGACCGTTTCTTATTGTATTACACATCAAGTCATCGTATTGTACACTATATATATATATATAATTTTTGTCAAGTATATCACAATACACCTAGAAAAAAGTAGCCTTCACTTTCTGTGCTGTGCTCAGTTGCTCAGTTGCGTCTGACTTTGAGACCCCATGGACTGCAGCCCGCCAGGCTTCTCTGTCCATGGGGATTCTCCAGGCAAGAATACTGGAGTGGGTTGCCGTGCCCTCCTCCAGGGGATCTTCCCAACCCAGGGATCCAACCCAGGTCTCCTGCATTGCAGCCAGATTCTTGACCATCTGAGCCACCAGGGAAACCCCTTCATTTTCTGCTCTGCTCCAAAAGAAGTGAAAGCAATGGTTTCAAACCTTCCCTAGTAATTATAAATACTTACATTTGGATCCATATGAACTGATGCCATTGTTTTCTACAAGTATAGAACAAAAATTAGACACAGGTTGAAAAAAAAGACAGATAGATATAAGCCTTGAGAAGAAGGTCAGTTGTGAAGAAGAGGGCATGGCTAGTCTGGTAACTAAATTCATCCAAGCTTCTCTTTAAGTACAATACACTCGGAATTATTTTTCCATCCAGGGTGCTCAAGTAGGAATTTAATGGGGTAATACGTGTCTGGAACAATGGATTAAAGAGGGGAAAAGACAGTATGTTTTCTATTAATAGTAGATGAGCTTCTCTTAAAAAACAAGATTAGTATTCTGTAAGCAGAACATGAAAAGCTTATGCTTTTAGGAGAAAATAAATTGAGTGAGGTTATTCTTGAGAGAACACAATACACATGTGAACCTCCTAATAATGATATTTAAAGGGTTAACATATGCACACAAAAAATTCAAAGTTTGAACCTTAGCATTCTCTAAAGACCCTTACAGCCAGCTATGATCAAAGATCCTGGTAACCATAGCTGCTTGGTGGGTAAAGCGGCTCTAAAATCAGACGACCTGGCGTCTAATCCAAGCTGTTATTAGCACTTTGTCTATTTTGAGTTATTAAAAGCTTCTAAGACATTACTAATAAAAAATAAAACTGCATAAAGAAAATAAATACCTGAAGATGTGACTAATAGAACTCATAAGGCCATATTCATGTCAAGTCAAGCAAAGGCAGTGGTTTATGGTTGGGGAGAGTGTGTTGATGTTTTCGATTGTTTTTGTTTCATTTTCTTTTTAAAGCGTCTGAATATATCAAAAGAAGGGGCAGTTCATAGCAGTCCTCACCGCCTCATGAGTGACAAGAGGGTCACCACCGGGGCAGGCCAGAAGGTGAGAAAACAAAAGCCAGTCCAGAAACAACTGTCTACGAGACGTGTTTCCTAAAATGTTCAGTGCACATCAGTTCCTTTTTAGATGCCCGATGAGAGCTCACTGTTTACACAAATTATTCTAATAAGGTTATTTTTGGTCACTGTTTGCCAAAACCACAGTCCTGCTCAGGTTACCAATGCAAAACAAACAATTTATGGAAACAATACTTATTTAAAAATTAGGAATCCTAGCTCTAGGAGTGAAGGAATTGGGCAGCTCCAGAGAACACAATTTCCTTCTCCCTCACCCTCCTCGTTATCTCCACCCCTCCTCCCACCCCCAGCCTCTACAGCTTCTACCTTCTCTGTCCTGTTCTTGTTGTCTTCCCCTTCCTTTCACTCACTTTTCAATAATCCATGATCAATAACATTGGGTTAGACAGTCCATTTCCCACTCAACAAAGAAACAAAGATGGATGGCAGGGGAATGCATGTAAGAAGGACTTCAAATAACACAAGTGTCTTCAAGCATTCCATCCCTTGCCTGGTAAGCACTCTTGTCCCTATAAATACATCAAAAGGAGTCTCTGTGGAGCAGTTACCCATCTACCGCATATATAATAACCAACAAGCCCAACTTTTTAAAACATGTGTCTTCCAAACAACCTGAAATCTTGAAGAATTTAATTTTTATTAAATCTTACTTACTCCTCTTCATAACTTATAATCAGAGCTTCTGACCAAATAACTAGGTTTTCGAGGTTGTTTATATGACTCAAAGCAAAGGAATTTTGGTTGTTTTGTTAGTATGCTTAACGTTATCTCAAGTAAATTTCAAGTTTTTAAATATATTGAAGAGGTTCTGTAGTACTAAAATCTACCCCAAATATGGTTTTCAGAGACTAAAGTTTCAAAAATGGTAAGTCCCCTAATTCATACAACAAGAAGATGTTTTTTTTAGGATAAGGACAAGTTAGTAAATGGTTCTATGCCAAGTATAAACACTGATACAGGCTATACTGATTGGAGTTTCATCTCAAAATGAAAAGGGGAAAGGAATCACACTTGGAAAAAGCTATGAAGTTTCCTGAGATAGAATGCTGCTAGAGCACTCTATAATTGATGAACATGTCTCTTGGATGTGACTGTTTATATGTGATTGGTGCAACAAAACTTGACAAGCAGGAAAAATAAGCCCTCATTTCATGAAAGATGGGTGGACATTTTCCAATCATTTTCTGAAGTTAAACTCAGGCTCTCTAGAGCATTGGAATCTTCACTTGATTTTTTTTTTTTTTTCCCTGAAATATCCTTTGTGGCATCATATGTTGGAATAGCCCAAGGATTTTTCTTGAGATCTTAATCCAGATACTGAAGGATCTTCTAAATTTTCCACCTGACCATAGACTCTAAAACTATTGTGAATATGCAAACAGAACAGCATTGCCATTCATTCAACAAATATTGACAACACCAAACACTGTGGTAGGTGTTGGAAACATAATAAAGAACATAAGGAGGGACTCTCCTGGTGGTCCCGTGGTTAACAGTCTGCCTTGCAATGCAAGGGGCATGGGTTCAATCCTTGGTTGGGAAACTAAGATCCCAAGTGCCGCAAAGGGCCTCATGGTTTTCAGAGACTAAAGTTTCAAAAATTATAAATCCCCTAATTCATTCAACAAGAGGATAAGGACAAGATAGTAAATGGTTTTATGCCAAGTAAAAACACTGATACAGGCTCTACTGATTGCAGTTTCATCTCAAAATGAAAAGGAGAAAGGAATCACACTTAGACAAAGATATGAGATAGAATTTCCTGAGATAGAATGTTGCCACAACTACCATGCCTGCTGTAAAGCCTGGGTGCCGCAATTAGAGTCCGTGAGCCACAACAAAAGACCCCACATGATGCTATGAAGATCTCGTGTGCCACAACTGAGAACTGTTGCAATAAATAATTCTTAAAAAAAAAAAAACAAAAACAAAAACAGAATAAAACCGTGGCGGAATTTCTGTTAAATAACAATTACAGTAAAGGCTAATGAGTCCTATACCAGAGGAAAAACAGAGTATGACGGTGGTTAGCATCATCAAAAAGCTCTTCTGTCTCTCCTCCCATGCACATGGCACCTTGTACATCCTGCCCTATTAAAGTTAGTGGTGGCTGAGTGACTTACTTTGACCAATGACATGGAGTGGAAGTGGTATGAACCGCTTACTGGAGGAAATCTTTAGGAACCAGGATACAATTTACCATACCTTTGTTTTGTTCCCTTCCCATAGTACTGACATTCCCAAGGGAGCTTGACCTGGAAACCTGGGTCATGCAGTGCAAACAATGCAGAACAGGTCTCCTAGCAGAGCTTTGATAAACATGTAGAATACGTAAGAAATGAGCATATAATTTATCAAACCTCTGAGATCTTGGGTTTTGTTTGTTACTATACCATAACCTAAATTATCCACATTTGTGTGGATGCCACATGGGGCATACAGAAAGCATATCTAATCCAAGCTAGGGTGGGGCAGGAAACGATTCCTTGTATATACATGAGCATGCAAGATGTTTTTCCTTATCACCTACTCAACTGTAAACTATGAGAACACAGTACTTTGCACAGTCTATCTGCCCAGTAAATGCTGGTTTAATTTGGATGAGTCAGAAATAAAACTATGGCTTGAGAGATTCAACTTCAGTGCTTTTCTGCAGTGCCTGTTAACCAGAACTTGGTTCTGGACAAATTCTTGGCTCTGTTATACTGTATAACTGGGGAGTTGTACATGTGTTTCTTAATTTCAATGGGCATCAAATCCTTCACAAGCTAAACTGAAATGATGAATATATAAAAATATTCATCATAACCTTGGTTCAAAACAGGTGATCAACAAAATGCTAATTTTCTCCCAGAATCACAGTTTTTTGCCTCTCTCCACATTCCAGTGTGGATAAATTCTAAACTATATATGGAAACCAAGATATTGATTTGCTTCTACAATGCTGGAACACAAGACTGAAAAACTGAAGACATGATGAGTTTTCATAAAATTAACATACATCAAATGTCTTTCCCCTTAAAGTATCACTGACACATTATTGGTAAAATAAAGTATTTTGTTTCAAATTTGACTGCAAAGGTACTTTTACAATTTCCATTGTGAATCTGACAAGTATTTTTGCCTGGAAATCTCTTAATTTGTTTTTTTCTTTTATCAATAGTATCACTTCTGAGTGGTCAAAAATGCCAACTGCGGACCTAGGTCAAATATAATTCTATGCACTAGTTACAGCAGACAGTTTGAAACTAATAGGAATTTTGCATGAGTAATTTCAACAAGAAAAGGTGCCTAATAATTCAGTGGTGTATTTATATTTTTAAGTGTTTCATGTGTCTTAGATACTCTTTGCTAAGTGCTGCTACAATTCCTCCAACTCATAATAAACCTAAACTCTGCTTGTCTCCCATGAAATGATTTATACAGAAATCTTCCATTATCCTTGCTGATAAGAATGCTCCCCACTACACGCTGTAGCATCTTCAAATAGGTATTCATCTCAACCAGGAAAAAAATCTTTTTTAATGATCATACTGCTGTGATTTACTGTTGTTAGCTGAGAGAAGATTAATCCAGAGAGACTTGATGAAGTCTATGTCAAAAAACTTGGGTAGGAAGTATTTAACCAAAGCAAAACATTTTGGAGTTGTGTGTCACCTTTGATGAACTCAGGCATACCCCTGCAGACTGAATAAACAGACTCAATCTTTGTACATTCTTTACATCAGCCTTCCTACCAAGTGAATCAAAAACAAACAAACAACAAAAAAAAATTTTAAATGACAGATTGATCTCTAAATGTATGTCTGAGAGGAACCGGGAAGTTCCTGACAAAATTCATTCAGTGACTCTAACTGAAGCCCATTCAGAAATGTGCCAATCAGCTTGTGTACTAAATATCTAAGGGGAGACTGCACTTTAGTTTTCTCAACCCAAATCTGCAGGCTCAGCCTATTCATATATAATTTGGATGAGCACAAGATTAGCAGCCATATTGCTCTGATTCATCTGATTTTAATGGAACCCTTGGGGTCTGACTCAATGCAGCTGACTGGTTTCCTGCTATATTAAATTGTCCCTAATCTGATTGACTATATCATAATATTATAGACTATAGATTCTATACTTGGATTCTACATTTGGTTCCCTGCGTTCAGGAAAGTTAGCTCTTTTCTTAAAGCTTTGATTTCTAACTTCAAATCTGAGGATATGGCCATATCACTAGCAAATATCAGGAGGGCACAAAAGTGGAAATAAAGGCTATCACTAATGATACCTTACTTCACCATTTAAACAATGAATATAGGTCATGAAGCTTCTAAGTTCTTAAACTCTCTTGGAAGCATTTTCCAACTCTGCTTCTGGAGTTGTTGAGTCTCTGCATGCGTGTGTACATAGGTTCAGTTCGTGCTTCCATTTAGCACAGTAGCTTCATTTACAGGAGGCTTATGTGGACATCAGTGTTTTCTCATGAGTCACCACGTGTCCCAGTGCTCAACATATAGATTACAGTGTGAGTACAGAAGCAATTACAGCCTTCCAAATCCTAAGCTCTCAAACCTCCTCATTTCACAGGGCACCATCAGTTTACTTTCCCAAAGCTGATTTCAGCACTTTGGCAGATGTTTTATGAATGTTGTAAGCGGGTACAAAATAGAGAAACATCCTAATACTGAGAGTTGTAAATATCGTTTCATGAGCCTAAGGCTTCTTCATAAACATTAGAAAAAAGTACTCTCCAAAGAGAATGCTTAGGAGTTAAAAGAGAATAAATCACCATTGTAATAATCATAAAAAAAGCAATTGCATACTGGTATTAGTCTCTGGGTAACCAGGTGCTAATAATTTTATCATATTAATGAAGACAAAGTCATATTGGTCTACACATTTGAATGGTATTTGCTTCAGCATTAGGAAGGCCTGATGGCTTCCTTTTAAACTCGAGTTATTAACTTGACCCTGTTATTGAGAGATTGAAATTCTTAATTTAAGGGTAATTTACAATGGTGTCTATAACATTAGATACAAATGGGACATTAGCTAAGGAGGAGTGGAGGACATTCATGCATTTTTATGCTCTATTATGGCTGACAAAGGATCAGGCCTGTGGCACAGACAGCAAATATTTACACTCTGTCTTTTTCCTGATCCTAGTCACATCACAAAGATTAAGACCATGAAGATCAAGCAGAGAGATGCAAATGCAGAGGTCTAAATTGTTTCACATAATGCAAAGGTCTAAAGCATCATTATTCCCCCAATGTTACAGAACTCAGTTCCTACATAAGGCTATATACTCCTAACTTTTCACTACGTAAATAGTATTTTAGTTAAAACCTTTAGCTAGATAAAGTGGGTAATACATATTATTTAATATTCGATATATTAATTACTAAATTAATATATTATTTAATATAAATATAATATAAATTATTTAACTAAAGCCTTTTAGTTAAATAATTTATCATATCCTTGAAACAAATCTTTAAGATCTGAGTCAATTCTGCTGTTGTTCACTCAGTCATATCCAACTCTTCGCAACCTCATGGACTGCAGCACACCAGGCCTCCCTGTCCCTTGCCATCTCCCAGAGTTTGCCCAATTTCATGTTCATTGCATCAGTGAGTCAATTCTAACTTTTCACAAAAAAGCCAAAATCAATAAAATGTTGATAAGGGTGGGATTACCAATCCCATCCCATATTTTCAAGTACATAATTCCTACTCGGGATTCAGCATCTTCAAACCAAAGGAGTATATGCATTACTAGGTTAGTAGACAGAGAAGGCAATGGCACCCCACTCCAGTACTTTTGCCTAGAAAATCCCATGGACAGAGGAGCCTGGTAGGCTGCAGTCCATGGGGTTGCGAAGAGTCGGACACGACTGAGCGACTTCACTTTCACTTTTCACTTTCATGCATTGGAGAAGGAAATGGCAACCCACTCCAGTGTTCTTGCCTGGAGAATCCCAGGGACGGGGAAGCCTGGTGGGCTGCCTTCTATGGGGTCGCACAGAGTCGGACACGACTGAAGCGACTTAGCAGCAGCAGGTTAGTAGAAATTTCCAAGGAAAGTCTGTTTTCAGTCTATTTCTCACTAAGGTAAAGAACAAGAAAGCACTTTCTATTCATATGTTTGCCTTGATCCTTTTGTGGCACTAGTCATAGCAAGAGGAAAAATACATATCACTATACACATTAGTGATCCCCACCCTGGCTACATACTAGAATTATCCAGGATACTTAACAAACAAAACAAAACACTGATGTTTACACCCTACAGTAGGCAACCAAATCCAAACTCTGGTGAAACACTGAGCTATTAAGTTCCCCAAGTAATTCTAAAGTAGAAGTAAGGTTGAGAATCCTCACATACTAATTTGCTGTGGTGTGAGAAGAAAACCACTCCAGAACAGAAGTATCCTTTCTGCTAACTTGCTGCAGTATGTGATAGTCCACTACTAAAATAATTCATTGTACATCTCCCATGGGCTACACTGTGCAATAAATACAACAGCAATTAGCCACATGGACTACTGAGTGCTTAAAATGTAGGTAGTCCAAACTGAGATACTCAGAGTAAACTAGACACCAGATTTCAAAGACTTACTAAGAGATAACACAACAATGATAATGTTGAATACTTATTGAAATAGTTTGACCATGGATGGAAAAATATACTAATAAAAATAATTTCACTTGTGTTCACTTTTTATTGTGAACTTCCCTGGTGACTCAGACAGTAAAGAATCTGCCTGCAATGCAGGAGACCCAGGTTTGATCCTTAGTCAGGAAGATCTCTTAGAAAAGGGAAAGTCTACCCACTCCAGTATACTTGCCTGAAAAATTCCATGGACAGAGGAGGCTGATGAGCTATAGTCCATGGGGTTGCAAAGAGACGATATAACTGAGCAATAACACTTTCACTTTTTATTGTAGTTTATAGAAATTTATATTTGTGACTCAACGTTTTATTGAAAATTGCTATGCTAGGAAAATAATTTTGATGTGCTAAAGACAATGGATTGGGAAATTTTATTGATTTTTTTTTAATCCATCAACCTATTTAAAACCGTTAGTTTCATTGCCATATTGGCAGAACAAGAGGCTTTGAGAATAGGGAAAATATGACAGGTGAAAGTTGCTATTGAGAAGATGACTGAAAGTCCAGATCATTGAACACTTCTTTAGTATGAAAGACGGGTGCCATGGTGAGTCACAGCAGACAGTGACAGATTAAGATAAACTGCTTCCTCCACAGCTGGGGTTGGCCTTTTCCCTATTTCTCCCTCTCTCTCATTGTTAAGCAATTAACATCTTCACTTTCACAATGTCAGAGTGGAACTACCATGAGTCTTGATTTTGCAGATTAGGCTTCAGTTTTGGTTTCAACCCTGCCCATTAATCTTGAGAGTCACTTCATCTCTCTGATCCCATTCTTTATCTGTAAAATAGAGATACGACAACTCCTCCCATGGTTAACCGATGTTACTGAAATAAAATAACACCCAATCTGGTGCCTGCTGCATAGCAGAGTTCACTCAATGGCTGTCATTCCTTCTCCTCCTTCTCCATATGAACAACAGCTATTTATCCTTTGTAACTCAAATTAAAAAATCACCTTTTTTTTAATATAAAGTCATAGCTATGCATTTCCCTTCTATTGCCTCATAGAACAACATGCACTTGGGAGAATTACTTGGGAGCATTTATTTTCCCCCCACGAGACTACCACAAACTTCTTGAGGTCAGAGCCTTTGCTTGTAACTCCAATGTCTAGTGCGGAAAGTAGAACACAGCAGGTGCTCAATATCTGCTGGGTGAACAAAAGGATGGGGAGATGGTGTTTGTGATTCAGCCCTTGGAGTCTGGAACTGGAGGACAATAGGAAAAAAGGTCAGTGATTCAATAAATAAAAGTATATCAATAAGGAAAAGAATGGAGAGTATACTATCTGTCTGCATATTTCTCATCTGGCCTTAGCCAACCATCTGGAAAATAGTTCATAATGTGCTGCACTCTCACTGCTGGAGGAACATACAAGAGCAAATGCCCTGAACATGCTACCACTCTGTAGTCTTCCGGCAACAGTACCATCTGAAGACACTACTTCCACGGTCCTTTAAGCCGTACCTTCCTCTACTAAGCACTAGCTCCACTCCTAGCTACATTTCATCTACAAGTCTTTTCCTAGGCAATGCTATCCCCTTTCCACTATTTGTGTAAGTGTTTCAACTGAAGCATTCCTTCTCTTTTTACTCCTACTCCTCTCCCCCCACCCCAACCTGAGCCTTGGTAAATCCCATGCTCTTTAAAATACCATCTAAAGGCTGTTTCTACTGTCTTCCCTAACCAGACTAATGTCAATGATCTCTAGAAGTTCCATCCTCTAACAGCACATTGCCTGTGGTTCAAAATGGCAATTAAAAAGCTCTTCTTGATCCATGAGTTACTTGTTTCTGTCAAGCCCTCTAGAATATAAAATCCCAGAGAGAAAGAAGTATGTTCTATTACCTGTGTCCATTGTGATGCCTGGCTCAGAGCCTTGCACTTTACAGCAAGAATTTTTTGGTAGGACTGAAATGAATCCCCAGGATAAAATATTTAAGCCAGTGGATAGTATAGCTTCCTAAAGGTTTTTAATGTGTTATATCTACAGAGATCTATTCTGATTCTATTTACACATAATTTAACTTACATGAATCTAATATATCATACTTGCTGAACCTTTCCAAACACAGAAAAATTCTAAGTTCCCTTTGAACAAAAAAAATGTGAACTGGACTCCATGTATCTTGTAGACAGTGGCCAACACAGAACATGCCTAAGGAATCAGAGATGGTAGATCAAGTCTCCTGTTACCAGGAGCAGGAGCTGGAGAAAACATTGAGGCACAGTGGACAAGAGTGCACTGTACTGTCCTACAAAATAACTGCTTTAAATTTCTTATTCAAAATTTACTTGTTTAGGTACAAAGAAGTTAACTGTTTCAAAAAAAAAAAAGGTTGAATCTCATCATGTTTAAAATATGATAGATGTACTAAATGCTCAACATAACATTTTTAATTACTTGAAGATGTCTTTTATTTCAGTATTTATTAATTCCTAATTATTAATATATGTCACTAGCCAACTCTCAGAATAAAGGTAACAATAAGATTATAAAATTCCATTCTAGATTAATAGCATTATACCATGCACTTTTCAGTTACAAAATTTCATCTCACACAATTATCAAAAGACTCATGTACCTGCTATAAATTTGGTGGTTCAACCTCCAGCAGCCAAAGGTGGAAACCTGAGTTAACTGGCAATAGTTATTTTTCTAATTTACCTCAGTGATGTTTTATTGTTGCTTGTAGATTTAGGTCTAAGGTTGTTGCCTGGCTGCCCCTCCAATTCAACCCTAGTCAGGGGCCAAAGATATATTCAAGGCTAAAACCTTAAATCTATTGATCTAACTCGTGATTAATATAATGATTCGATTCTGTGACAATAAGTTTGAACCCCTATTGAGATAATTTATTCCCAGTTTTTCCACCTAATTACTAAGGAATCTTGGTATTTTATTATACTTTTCTAACGTTTCAAATTCCTCAACTACAAAATAGTAATAACAATAGCATTTACTTCTTAGGGTTGTTCTGAGGATTAACAAAATAGTAATAACAATAGTATTTACTTCTTAGAGTTGTTGTGAGAATTAAACGAGACAATTGGTTAGGGCATAGATGGTAACTGATGATCAATAAACATTAGAAATTGATTGTGTCACCAAGAAGAGGGAAAATAAGTGAGAAATAAAGCCCATTTACAGACTCTGTTCTCATCCAAGGACATCAAAGGAAAAACTGAGCAGTGGCACCAAGTGGAAAGTTTTCAGAGTCAATCGGTTCTGGGTCTGATTCCCAGACCCACAATTTACAAACTGTATGAAATTAAACAGACTTCTTAATTTCTCTAAGCCTCCATTTCCTTATCTCTAAAAAGGAGTTAATAACAAATGACCTAGAGGTGGTGAGGATTAAGGGAAATAGCATAAGTAAGGCTCTGAAATTTAATAAATAGGAGAGGAAGCATAAAAGGGTTAAATAGTGCAGCATTTGTCTGTAGGCTGGGATGCAGCAGCTGTTGATGGAATATGAAAGAAGCTCTGTTGACTTGGTGATTCTTCCTCAAATAGAGATGAAAATATGAAGCCTTAATAATACCCGACTATTTTAAAATAATCTTCTGGCTAAGCTACAGCTGTGCTACCTTGCTATCGCTGTTCAGGCCAGCACTGTGTTTATCTGTTGAATTTTTTTAGACAGGACATCAATAAGTAGGAAGACCACTTGGAAAAGCTGATTGTACCATAAGCAGTCTACAGGGAGAGGCAGAGTGAGCTGGATGGATCACCAGGAAGCTGCACAGAGGTCAGTGTTGGCTGAAACCAGACTTTAAAGAGATCATGTTTCAGTGCTTCACTGTGATAGAGTTTGTGAAATGCTTTTCTAAAACAAACTCTTCCCCTGCATCCCCTGGGTTTCTTTTTATGGCACCAAATGTCTTGTATCTTGTCCCAGCCCTTAGGATAATCCGGAAGATGTGATTAGCTTTAAATCTTGCTCACTTGTTCAACTCAAGACTTTGGATGCACTGAGTGTACAATAAATGTTTGTTGAATAAAAGGAATAAATTATTCAAAATAAGGTATATATACAATTATAATGGCACAGGATATTGTCTCCAAATCTTTGGAAAACAATGGAGACTCTACAACAAGAGAAATTAAAATGTTCATACTATAGGATCTTGTAATTTACTCCTGGGAAATAATTCAACAGAAAAATAGCTCTACCCATAATGCTGTTTTGTGCTGGGCGATATTATTTGAAAAGTGTAAATATTTAGCATAATAGAATTGTTTGAGTAGATTATGACATTTTATAAAGTGATATTATGTCTACCTAAAAGAAATAACTATACAGACTTTATTGCAATATTTTACAAAACATTTGGTAACAGCAGTAGCATTAAAAATACCCAATTATGCTACATTACGAAGGCAATGGCAACCCACTCCAGTGCTCTTGCCTGGAAAACCCCATGGACAGAGGAGCCTGGTAGGCTGCAGTCCATGGGGTCGCGAAGAGTCAGACACGACTGAGCGACTTCACTTTCACTTTTCACTTTCATGCATTGGACAAGGAAATGGCAACCCACTCCAGCGTTCTTGCCTGGAGAATCCCAGGGACGGGGCAGCCTGGGGGGCTGCCGTCTATGGGGTTGCACAGAGTCGGACATGACTGAAGTGACTTAGCAGCATGCTATCTTAATAAATATATAAAATACATATAAGCATGTATAGCTACCATAAAAAATCCATATACATTAAAGGTTGTTGATTTAGAATGGTCAAATTACAGGTATTTTCCTGACAAAAGTCTTCTTTGCTGTTGTTTTATTTTTAGCAATTCAAGAAAAGTTAGAGGATAGCTTTGAGGCTTCTCTTGTTATACAAAACCTCAGATATGCAGATGACACCACTCTAACGGCAAAAAGCGAAGAGGAACTAAAGAGCCTCTTGATGAAAGTGAAAGAGGAGCGTGGAAAAGCTGGCTTAAAACTCAACATTCAAAAAACTAAGGTCATGGCAACCAGTCCCATCACTTCATGGCAAATAGAAGGGGGAAAAGTGGAAACAAGTGACATACTTTACTTTCTTGGACTCCGAAATCGCTGTGGATGGTAACTGCAGCCATGAAAATAAACGATGCTTGCTCCTTGGAAGGAAAGCTATGACAAACTTAGACCATGTACTAAAAAATAGAGACATCACTTTGACAACAAAGGTCCATATAGTCAAAGAACTGACTCATGGGAAAAGACTCTGAAACTGGGAAAGATCGAAGGCTAAAGGAGAAGGGGGTGACAGAGGATTGGATGGTTAGATAGCATCATAGACTTCAATGGACATGAATTTGAGCAAACCCTGGGAGATAGTTGTCAGGCGAGTGTATTCTCGGTTCTGTCTCGTCACAACAAAGATTTGGAGTGACGGACATTAAAGCCCTCGGTGCGTCACAGCTCTCAGGTCTTGAACAGACCGTGTTATAGCTCTTAGATAAATCAGTATTACAGCTCCGTGTTACAGCTCTATTCTATTTAGAAAATAGCAGGAGAATCCATTCCGGAGGAGTGAGGGCATGCCGACCCAAAGACATGAAGAGAAGAGTACCCCAGCAAGCGGGAAGGAGAGGGAGAGTGGAAGAGAAAGAGAGAGAGCGAGCGAGGGAGTGAGCCCTTTGGCTCCTCTTTTCATATGTTTTTCCTCCCCCCTCTGGGCCTGCCCCATGCTG
>NW_011494898.1:4316467-4322602 GCF_000754665.1 Bison bison bison
ATGCTGTTTGTTCTACCTGAGGTCCTCACTCCGGTCCTCGGACCTTCTTTTGACCTTCCTTTGTTCTATTTTCGCAGGCTTTTCCCTTCCTTGTCTTTTAGCCACTGCCATTTTGGACTCCTGTCTCCTATTCTAACTACCTAACATAGTGAAGGACAGGGAAGTTTGGCACCCTGCAGTCCATGGGGTCGCAAAGAGTCAGACAGGACTTTGCGACTGAACAATAACAACAATTTGTTTAAAAGAGTTTTCTACAGTATATTCAAGACTGAATGATCATCTTTCAAATCTTTGACATCTTCCAAACTCACAATGTGAAGTGTCATAGTTTTTAGATCTGAAGAAATGTGAAATCTAGAATGGACTTCAGAGATTAATAATTTTACAAATAAACAAATGGAGAATCAAAGAGATCAAGTGATCTACACAAACTCAAATATTATAATCAATTTCAAGTTAATAACAGTTCTCATACACCATAAATGAATTCTTCAATTATGCCTCTGAAACATTTTCAAAATCAGTGTTATCAAGGAAAAGATTTAATTGTGCTTATGAAATTACATATACTGAGACAAGGAAAATCTCAAAGATAAAAAGTTATACAAATCTTACTCCAACTTTTATATTCATGACAATGGACATTTTTTGGAAATAGGAGTTATAACAAGAAAAGTTTTGTTCTTATTGTTTACTTAACCAAAAATATAACATTTCCTCAAAACTTTAATCAATGAGTTTATTTACAAAGCATTTGGGGGGAAAATTTCAAGTTCTAATAAAGTCTGTTCTCAAGTCTCTCTTCACTGTTACAGGAATTAAAATGAAAAGCTGATTTAAAAAACTGAAACATAATTTCAATAGCATCACATCTTTTTAAACCTCTGCATCTGGGAGATAAAATAAAACTAATTTCTAGGTGAGTTTTCAAGCAGTGAGCTTTGAAAGTCATCTCTCTAATATACAAATTCTTTGATTTCTAGTGGTCACTATTTGATTGAAAATAGTACATATTGTGTAATTTACAAACTAAAGACAGCTAACTCATTTCAAAAGATTACTTTGAAGACATTCATTTAAAATCATTTCTGATGTTCAAAGAAATAATAACCACATGAAACTTGAGTACATATTTCTCTATCAATAGGATAATTTGCCACAAGCAATTACACAACATACATTTAATGTAATACTGCCTTTGGAATTTTCAGACAGTTAAACTAGTTTCCCTTGTAAGTTGCAAAGGTGTGAGAAACAGGGACATTTAAGACCTATTAAACTTAATGACCTTTCCATCTTATTAAAGAAAATTAAAGGACAACTACTTCAATGAGATTTTTACTTTTAAAATGTTGGACTACTAAAAACAAATGATTTGCCCAAAGGATGCTGCATAAAAGTGACAATCTTTGAATTCATAGAGCTGTCTCTATAAACACCATGACAACTAGTTTTCAGGTAATTTGTATAGGTCATACAACATTATATCTGAATATTTCAACTTATTGTAAGTAAAAGTATAGATGTGATATCCTAAATTTTAATTTTGAAATAATTTGAAAACAAAATTTTAACTATTCATTTCAAAGTTAATTTTTTAAAATAAAATTTATTTGACAAAAATTAAAGCAGTCATTTTGTATTATAATTCCCTGTACTTTCAACAATAAAATATTATGTCAATATAATTTATAAAATTAAACACAAAACATGTTCCCTATCTATGGTTTTTAAACTATGTTTCTTAATTTATTAATTCAATCATTTATTCTTTAATCTAATTTCTAGTTGGGTTGTGCTAGCTCAAGTTTTCTCAAAATGGAAACATGTACTATTGATAGAAATTTACGAAAAGAAAAATGTGCTTAGGTTCAAACTACTACGAGTTAACATTATTAAGCTTGTTTACTGATGGACCTTTCTATGACTTTTAACATGCTGATGTGCATCCCCAGTCTGTATCCTCCAGAACTGCATAAAGCATTTCCTAAGAATAGTTCATCATCAATTACTTGTTTTTATGAAGCATCTCCACAGACTACAATTTACAAGATCATCATAAATAATGGTTGAATTAAAAATTATGAAATAACTTCTTTCAGTGTTTACATTTCCTGGAAACACCAGGTAAAATATTATAGACTACATATATGTGTGTATATATGTATATACACATACATATACACACATTTACATAATATTCTACACACGCATCCACATATATTTATGTGTGTATATATGCGTATGTGTACGTGTATAATGTACTTCCCCAAGAGTGGCAAAAAGTTGCTAGCTCTTTATCTCAATACCCACTCTACACTTCTTCCCTGGTAATGATTCCAGTTTTTAGCTAGGCAAATTGCAACCAAGAACAAAGCCTTCATTCACAATCTCCCTTGTATTGATGCATATCATGTGCTTCCCAGTGTTAAAGAATGCGCTTCCCATGCGCTTTCAGTGTTAAAAGAATCCACCTGCCAATGCAGCAGCCACAGGAGACACGGGTTTGACTCCTTGGTTTGAGAAGATACTCTGGAGGAGGAAATGGCAACCCACTCCAGTATTCTTGCCTGGAAAATCTCATGGACCGGGTAGCAGAGAGTCAGACAGACCAAGCACAAATGCAGGCCTTGTACATATCACACACAGAGTGATGTGATACGTAAGCAGAAACATATGACAGTTTGGGGAAATCTTAAAGGGTAGCTGGTATGTGCTCTTTAGCACTTCTGCATTCTTTCTTCTGTGCTGCTAAGCCCAAATGGAATGTGTATCTGGAGCAGACTGCTATGGCATTCCCTTCCTGCTTACCACCCCATCAGCTCTAGGATGTGACCCTCATCTTCACAGCTCAGAATGATTCCTTCTCTGAGAATTTCTTTCCCTTCTGAACAGGGTATAGACATTCAGCAGCCACATGCCAATGCTGTAAAATAGTTTCATGGACTACCCTGGATTGGGAAGATTTTCTCTCCCTGAATTTGTGGATCTGTGATAGAGAAAAAGGAGATTCTTGACAGCTTAGTGTTTGGAATAGAAGCATGTTAGAAAATTGACTACCAAACAATATTCTTGAGCATCCCAGAGTTGACCTGATTTCCTACTTCTTAAGGCTCTACTTTGCTATTCAATAAATAGCAAAGATTAATAAATAAATCAACTGAATTCAATAAATTCAATCTCTCTATATTCTTTTTTCTGAGTTAAGCCAGCCAGAATTGGTTTCTACTACACAAACCAAAAGAATGCAATTAGCTTTAATTAAGATACAGTGAGTCGGAAGGAAAGGTATACAACATAAATTGTATTTAGCAAACCACTGATTAAACACAATTTAAGAAATCAAACCAGGAAATGTAGAGTAGAAAAGTACTTGTATTGATGCAGCAATTCAAACTGTTCTGACTCCTATTCCCAGTTTCCAGTGATCCTGCATCCACAGGTATCCAACTGATTGTTTTAAATACCTACTGGCAGGTGCTCCTGGCCCCGTTTTCCCTCTCTTCCAGAGCATCACTGCAAACTCACCTTATCATAACATTATATTCATCATTTCAGCTAGAAAACATAAATGTTTTTTCTTGCCCATCAAATCACTTTCAAGACTGACCTCCCTGCTGGTACTCCCATCACCTATTTTTTTATTTTTGGTAGGGAAGAAAAATAACTTTTCTACCCTTCTGAGTTCATAGCTGAGATCCCTGTAACAAAGGGAAGATTTGCAAGAGAAAAAAAGAAGTTTATTAGCATGTAAACCTCCCGTACATGAGAGATGCCCAGGAAAAATTACTATGTCTTCAACATAGCTTAGAATTCAGGAATAAAAGCCATCTCAATGGGAAAAGAGGAGTGGGATGTAGGAGGTTTGATGGGATGTAGATGGGAGGTTTAATGGTTTGTGAAACTTTGTGTATGATGTCAACTTCTAATCTATTTTCCTATAAAGCCTGGAGGAGAGCATAGCAACCCACTCCAGTATTCATGCCTGGATAATTCCACAGACAGAGGAGCCTGGTGCACTACAGTCCATAGGGTCTCAAAGAGTCAGACATGACTGAAGTGACATAGCACACACACATCCCAGTAGGGTCAATCCTGTCTGGTTTAATCTCTAAGAGAGGAAAAATAATTGGGGCAATTGCCCTGGACTCCAAAATTTCGAGGCTATTTCCTGTTACAATTATGCCCCCCCCCCATCCAAAGTAAAAATCTTTTCTGTGTTAATTAAGCCACTAACCTATCAAAATCACCATGACAGTTCTGCAGGGATTCTACCATTGCCCCAGCCTCTATCATAGCAGCTGTTTTTGAGGTTCTTTTTTCCTATTCACTGCTAACCTTCATGTCAGTTTTAACCTGCTCCTAAAATAATGTTGCAAACAAGGCTAGAATCTCCTGGCCCTGGAAAAGATAGGACTGGCTTTGGGAGTCCAAAATTTCCTGAATCCCTAACCAAGGACTGTGACACTCAGTATGTCCTTGACTAGTACTCAAATTCACTTCTATCTCCAGCCACTTTAAGCTATTTCCATCCTAAGAGGTGAACTTCTCAGATGTCGCTAGTGGTAAAGAAGTTGGCTGCTGATGCAAGAGATGTAGGAGACATGGGTTCAATCCCTGGGTAAGGAAGAACCCCTGGAGAAGGGCATAGCAACCCACACCAGTATTCATGACTGGAGAATTTCATGGACGGAGGAGCCTGATGGCCTACAGTCCACAGGATCTCACAGAGTCAGACAGACTGAAGCAACTTCACATGCACATATCCTAGTAGGTGCCTAATTCTACTATTTCGTTTTCACAATCAGACCACCCCTGCAAATGGCAATTTCCATCACAGCTCTTTGGAATTTCCCCAGCTCATACTGGCCTCTTCCTTTTCTGTTGTCCTGTTTAACAGAGTAATTACTTCCCAAATAATCTTTAATTATTATCCAGTATAAATCAATAACCTCAGATATTCAGATGACACCACCCTTATGGCAGAAAGTGAAGAGGAACTAAAAAGCCTCTCGATGAAAGAGAAAGTGGAGAGTGAAAAAGTTGGCTTAAAGCTCAACATTCAGAAAACGAAGATTATGGCATCCGGTCCCATCACTTCATGGCAAATAGATGGGGAAACAGTGGAAACAGGGTCAGACTTTATTTTTCTGGGCTCCAAAATCACTGCAGATGGTGACTGCAGCCATGAAATTAAAAGACGCTTACTCCTTGGAAGGAAAGTTATGACCAACCTAGATAGCATATTCAAAAGCAGAGACATTACTTTTTGCCAACAAAGGTTCGTCTAGTCAAGGCTATGGTTTTTCCTGTGGTCATGTATGGATGTGAGAGTTGGACTGTGAAGAAAGCTGAGCACCGAAGAATTGATGCTTTTGAACTGTGGTGTTGGAGAAGACTCTTGAGAGTCCCTTGGACTGCAAGGAGATCCAACCAGTCCATTCTGAAGGAGATCCGCCCTGGGATTTCTTTGGAAGGAATGATGCTAAAGCTCATTCCAGTACTTTGCCCACCTCATGAGAAGAGTTGACTCATTGGAAAAGACTCTGTTGCTGGGAGGGATTGGGGGCAAGAGGAGAAGGGGACGACAGAGAATGAGATGGCTGGATGGTATCACCGACTCGATGGACGTGAGTCTGAGTGAACTCTGGGAGTTGGTGCTGGACAGGGAGGCCTGGCGTGCTGCGATTCATGGGGTTGCAAAGAGTCGGACACAACTGAGCGACTGATCTGATCTGATCTGATTGTCTGTTATTTTAGCTTTCTTGACCAGATTGAAAGTTACTAGTTAAAAAATCTTGACCTCACCTTCCAGAGTGCCAGGAGACCACTACTCAGTCAACATTTCTTGGTTGGACAATGACAAGAAATTGATTTTGTCATCTTGGTCATTGGTATTGATTCAATGGCAAGTTATGCCTGCCCTACTAATTCAAGGCCAGCACACACGTTCTTCCCCTTTTTGGAATATACTTCATCCCACATTTTGTGTAACCAACGCTTTTGACCTGTGGTGTTAGAGAAGACTCATGAGAGTCCCTTGGACTGCAAGGAGATCAAACCAGTAAATCTGAAAGGAAATCAATCCTGAATATTCATTGGAAGGACTGATGCTGAAGCTCCAATACTTTGGCC
>NW_011494898.1:4322702-4322862 GCF_000754665.1 Bison bison bison
GTGACTGCAGCCATGAAATTAAAAGACGCTTACTCCTTGGAAGGAAAGTTATGACCAACCTAGATAGCATATTCAAAAGCAGAGACATTACTTTTTGCCAACAAAGGTTCGTCTAGTCAAGGCTATGGTTTTTCCTGTGGTCATGTATGGATGTGAGAGT
>NW_011494898.1:4322962-4327285 GCF_000754665.1 Bison bison bison
AGATGGTTGGATGGCATCACCGACTCAATGGACATGAGTTTGAGCAAGCTTCGGGAGTTGGTGATGGACAAGGAATCCTGGCATGCAGCAGTCGATGGGGTCACAAAGAGTCAGACATGACTGAACAACTGAAACTGAACTGAATGCCTTAGGCTTTAGTTCTCCAATTAGATCTTATTTCCTTCAGAAAGCATTTCTTAAGCCCCAGCCCTGTCTATTACAGCATTTTCTACCATTGTAGCTGAATAATTGGTAATTAGTTAATTACCACTGCTCAGGGGTTCTCAGCTGTGGGAATTTTGTCCCCACAGGACACATTTGGTGGTCACAGCAAGAGTAGATGGAAGGCTGCCATTGCCATTTAGTGGAGGGATGTCAGGGATGCTCCCCAATAACCTATAACACATAGGACAACCCCTCAGAACAAAAAGTCATCCAGGCCCCAAATGTCATTGCAGCCAACATTCAGAAGCTCTGCCTAGCTTGATGGCGTTAGAGTTACTCTGAATGTGTGCTTTGACGTTCACCCTCAAGCTATTGAAAATATTATGAGACTCGGCTGTTATAGAATTTTAAGATATTGAAGATGTAATCTACCACACCAAACACTGTTCCCTTTGAGAACAGAAAAGAAAAAAATGCACTTTCTCAGGAAAAGTCATACTTCTTTATCCAATAAATATATAAAATTATTGTTTTTCTCTATTTCTTTGGCTGCAGAAAGATTAGAACCAAATTTGCTCCCACCTGTGACAATAATATATGATTGTATGATATTAATTTCTACTAACTTTATTGTTGGCTTTATTATTTTCCTATTTTTACTTTCTTGTATCTAAATTTCTTCAATTGCTTCTTTACCACTGTCAGGCATATACATTTTTTTAAAATACAGCAACATTCTTATACTTAACTCCCCATCAAGCTCAAAGGAGGATAACACATCATTAAATGATGTGCTTTGGATCAATATTTCAGAGGAAGAAATAAGAATAATTTTATCACTATTATGCAGTCATAGAACAATAACAACAGTCTAAATATAAAGTGACCTAGGAAATGATATGGAGAAGGAAATGGCAACCCACTCCAGTGTTCTTGCCTGGAAAATCTCAGGGATGGGGGAGCCTGCTGGGCTGCCGTCTATGGGGTTGCACAGAGTCAGACACGACTGAAGTGACTTAGCAGCAGCAGCAGCAGGAAATGATGTAATCAAGTTTCTCAATTTAGTCTGAAGGAAAAGTTGATCCAAACAGATAAAGTGCATTACCTAAATTTATGCACTAGCACAAAATTTGTACCAGAATATCTAGATTTCCCATTTTTCTGAAAGGTATTTGCATAAATAGACAATAATATATATTTATGCTGCCCTGATTTTCAGATACCATAGACTGGTGGGCAGTACCAGAAATTACCATGTAGGAAGTGAATCTTTTAAACTTTGAGGTGCCTGTGATTTCTGTAGGAAGAACATCATGAAACGTGACAGCTACTACTTTAGAGTTCTGTTGCCTTAACCACCTACTTCCTCAGCAGAAAATGACAAGTTAGAATGCCGGTGATTTCAACAGCATTTTTGGAGAAACAATTGCCTTAAATTCATAGATTAGTGTCTGTTTCCAAGAGATAAGCAAATGCAAGTGCCTTTTAGAGATCCTGTTTAAGAAATCACTCTTATTAAAGAAGCTCACATATGTTTGAAATGTATCTCTCTTTAAATCTCACAGGGCATGCCTTACGATTTTAAGTAAAATGGGATTAACTATTTCACTTTTACAAAGTCTCTCAAACAACTCCCTCTTTAGTTCATTTTTTCACTAACTTGCATGACTTCACTTTTTTGCAACAAAACACAAAGTTTTGGGGTTTTTTTCCCCAGTTTTATTGAGCCATAACTGATGGACAACATTGGATAAGTTTAAGGTGTATAACTGGGAAATAAGTACATCAAGGCTGTATATTGTCACCCTGCTTATTTAATTTATACGCAGAGTACATCATGAGAAATGCCAGGCTGGATGAATCATAAGCTGGAATCAAGAATGCCAGGAGAAATATCAACAACCTTACATATGCAGATGATAGCACTTTAATGACAGAAAGCCAAGAGGAACTAAAGAGCCTCTTGAATAAAGTGAAAGAGGAGAGTGAAAAAGCTGGCTTAAAACTCAACATTCAAAAAACTAAGATCATGGCATCCAGTCCCATCACTGCAAACAGAAGCGGGGAAAATGGAAACAGTGACATACTTTATTTTCTTGGGCTCCAAAATCACTGCTGATGGTGATTACAGCCATAAAAATAAAAGGCGCTTGCTTCTTGGAAGAAAAGCTATGACAAACCTAGACAGCCCATTAAAAATCAGAGACATTACTTTGCCAACAAAGGTCTATGCAGTTGAAGCTACGGTTTTTCTAGTAATCATGTACAGATGTGAAATTTGGAACAAAAGAAGGCTGAGTGCCAAAGAACTGATGCTTTTGAACTGTGCTGTTGGAGGAGACTCTTGAGAGTCCCTTGGACTGCAAGGAGATCCAACCAATCAATCCCAAATGAAAGCATCCCTAAATATTCTTTGGAAGGACTGATGCTGCAGCTGAAGCTCCAATACTTTGGCCACCTGATGGGAAGAGCCAACTCATTGGAAAAGACTCTGATGCTGGGATATATTGAGAGCAAAAGGAGATGACGGTGGCAGAGTATGAGATGGTTGGATGGCAGCACTGACTCAAGGGACATGAGTTTGAGCAAACTCCGGGAGACTGAAGGATAGGGAAACCTCTCATGCTGCAGTCTATACGGCTGCAAAGTTCAGATATGACTTAGCGAATAAACATTTTCCATTCAGAGAATTTCAGTTTACCTTCTAACTCTTAATGGAATGAGATAATCTTAAATGAACTGACCTTCTTTCTAGCCGTGCCTTGCTAATATTTTTTCAAATGTTTGCTCTGAATTATTATCTGCTATTATTTGATATTAAAGATGTTTTAAATGGCAGTATATTCTTAGCAGTATTAGTCTTATTTTAAAAGGAGGGGCTTTTTAAAGGGAATGGCAAATAAAAGGAGGGTTCTTTGTCCATTTCTGACATGGGACACAACATCTCAAAAATGTGCCTTGACTCTAATTGCCTAGGGAACATAAGCACTTACATTTATGTGTCTGTTAAAATGTTTCTGGTGGGCTTTTGGTACCTGAATCCTACTGTTTACCATCTCACTGGAAATGTGAGAAAGAAATGCCTACTCAGAAGTAGTTCATAAATTTATTAATAATACATGTTAAGAGATCTCTAACAGCAACCCCCTCCACCCCTCAGCATCCAATCCAAACTGCTTAAATGAAAGCTCTACTGAAGAACATGCATTAGGTACAAGGATTCCTGTGTACTCATGCCAGAACAAAAATGGCCAGGTTGCTTAACTTAAAAGCTCAGACTTGAAATGAAACATGCCCTTATAGGTCTGAACTTGAGTCCCTCTTTTTAGATACAATAATCACCCAACATTAAATGGAGTCAGTAAAGGCCAGTCTCCCCACTCATCAGGCTGGTCATTGCCCTCTCAGAGCAAATTTGAAAGGTGGAGGTCAAGAAGAGGGATAAGCAAAGGGGAAGCTTGGGAAAGGGCTGCAAGTGTTAGAAACGGAGTTAAAATATCCGTTAGATAGATTATGAAAAGCTTGGAAGGAAACTGGCAACACCATACCTAATTATGAGATAGTATGTGCTCTTAAACTAATATTCAGATTCAAACTGCTTTGCTGAATTTTCATCTCAGAAGAGACAGTATATACAGTGAATCATATAAACTAAAGCAAAATAATAAGTTGGAGACAGAACTTATAGGTTAAGATCCTCAACAGAAAGTGACTCTCCTAGCATCTTAATGGCAAAGATTATTTTTAAATTCCTAGAAAAGGCAGAGGAACCAGAGATCAAATTGCCAACATCCATTGATCATCAAAAAAGCAAGAGAGTTCCAGAAAAACATCTACTTCTGCTTTATTGACTATGCCAAAGCCTTTGACTGTATGGATCACAATAAACTGTGGAAAATTCTGAAAGAGATGGGAATACCAGACCACCTGACCTGTCTCTTGAGAAATCTGTATGCAGGTCAGGAAGCAACAGTTAGAACTGGACATGGAACAACAGACTAGTTTCAAATAGGAAAAGGAGTACGTCAAGGCTGTATATTGTCACCCTGCTTATTTAACTTATATGCAGAGTACATCATGAGAAACGCTGGACTGGAAGAAACACAAGCTGGAATCAAGATCACCAGGAGAAATATCAATAACCTCAGATATGCAGAT
>NW_011494898.1:4327385-4350579 GCF_000754665.1 Bison bison bison
GGGGCTCCAAAATCACTGCAGATGGTGACTGAAGCCATGAAATTAAAAGACGCTTACTCCTTGGAAGGAAAGTTATAGCCAACCTAGATAGTATATTCAAAAGCAGAGACATTACTTTGCCAACAAAGGTCCGTCTAGTCAAGGCTATGGTTTTCCCAGTGGTCATGTATGGATGTGAGAGTTGGACTGTGAAGAAACCTGAGCGTCAAAGAATTGATGCTTTTGGACTGTGGTGTTGGAGAAGACTCTTGAGTCCCTTGGACTGCACGGAGATCCAACCAGTCCATTCTGAAGGAGATCAGTTCTGTGTGTTCTTTGGAAGGACTGATGCTAAAGCTGAAACTCCAATACTTTGGCCACCTCATGCGAAGAGTTGACTCATTGGAAAAGACTCTGATGCTGGGAGGGATTGGGGGCAGGAGAAGAAGGGGACGACAGAGGATGAGATGGCTGGATGGCATCACTGACTTGATGGATGTGAGTTTGAGTGAAACTCCGGGAGTTGGTGATGGACAGGGAGGACTGGGGTGCTGTAATTCATGGGGTCACAAAGGGTCAGACACAACTCAGCGACTGAACTGAACTGAAAGCTTATATTAAGATAAGTCATATCACTTTTTCTATTAAACCCATCTGAAGTATTTATATATTTTCACATTTCCTGATGACTTGATTCAGGACTGTGATTGCCTGATGAAAACAGTAACTCATATTTTAAACTTATAAACAACCATATGAAAAATATTGCAAACCTCCCTCAATCATAATAAATAATTTTTTAAAACTAAATATGAGGAACTGAAATCAGTTTAACCATGTTTTGTCTGTAAACAAAATCAAAATGTAAACTGAAGAAATTAAAACTTTCTTCTTCTAAAAATAATTGTATCTTTGGCTGCAAATGGTTACTTCCAGGAAGCCAAAATGTTAACTACAAAAATCAAATACAGTTTTGAATTTTTTTCACTTCTGACCATCATCCAGCTTTGTTTTACTTTCAGAAAATGAAGATATGTATAAATCATATTTTATATGCAGATTTCATCTCTCCAGTAAAAAAAACCTTCAGATCATGTTGTCACTAAGAAAAATGTCCTTTCAGACATAATTCCAAACACCTGTGGTATAAGATCATACCATAGTCATTTCTTTGTGTTTTTAGTTCCTTCAATAGTTCTATGAAGACCTACAAGACCTTCTAGTACTAACACCAAAAAAAGATGTCTTTTTCATCATAGGCAGTTGGAATGCAAAAGTAGGAAGTCAAGAGATACCTGAAATAATAGGCAAGTTTGGCCTTGGAATATGTTGAAGCTGAAACTCCAATACTTTGGTCACCTGATGCAAAGAGCTGACTCATTTGAAAAGATCCTGATGCTGGGAAAGATGAGGGTAGGAGGAGAAGGGGATGACAGAGGATGAAATGGTTGGATGGCATCACTGACTCAATGGACATGAGTTTGGGTAAACTCTGAGAGTTGGTGATAGATAGGGAGGCCTGGCATGCTGCAGTTCATGGGGTCGCAAAGAGTCAGACACAACTGAGAGACTGAACTGAACTGAACCGACTTGCCCTTGGAATATAAAATGAAGCAGGGCAAAGACTAACAGAGTTTTGTGAAGAGAATGCACTGGTCATAGCAAACACCCTCTTCCAACAACACAAGAGACAACTCTACACGTAGACATCAAGAGTTGGTCAATACTGAAACCACATTGATTACATTCTTTGCAACCAAAAATGGAGATGCTCTATAAAGTCAGTAAAAACAAGACCAGGATCTGACTCTGGCTCAGATCATGAACTTCTTATTGCAAAATTCAGACTTAAATTGAAGAAAGTAGGGGAAACCACTAGGTCATCCGGGTAAGACCTAAATCAAACCCCTTATGGTTATACAGTGGAAATGACAAATAGGTCCAAGGGATTAGATCTGATAGATAGAGTGCCTGACGTCCTATGGGCAGAGGTTTGTGATATTGTATAGGAGACAGTGATCACAACCATCCCCAAGAAAAATAAATGCAAAAAGGCAAAATGGTTGTCTGAGGAAACCTTACAAATAGCTGAGAAAAGAAGAGAAGTGAAAGGCCTAGGAGACAAGGGAAGATATATCCATCTGATTGCAGAGTTCCAAGGAATAGCAAGAGATTAAAAAAAAAAAAAAAAAGTCCTCCTCAGTAATCAGTGCAAAGAAATAGAGGGAAAAAATATAGACTGGGAAAGACTAGAGATCTCTTCAAAAAATGAGAGACACAAAGGGAACATTTCATGCAAAGATGGGCACAATAAAGGACAGAAATGGTATGGACCTAACCAAAGACAGAAGATATTAAGAAGAGGTAGCAAGAACACACAGAAGAACTATATCTATATCTATATATATATATAAAAGATTTTAATGACTTGATAACCATGATGGTGTAATCACTCACCTAGATCCAGACATCCTGGAGTGAGAGGTCAAGTGGGGCTTAGGAAGTATCACTATGAACAAAGCTAGTGGAGGTGATAGAATTCCAGTTGAGCTATTTCAAATCCCAAAAGATGATACTCTGAAAGAGCTGCATTCAATATGCCAGCAAATTTGGAAAACTCAGCAGTGGCCACAGGACTGGAAAAGGTAAGTTTTCATTCCAATCCCAAAGAAAGGCAATGCCAAAGAATGTTCAAACTACCACACAATTGCGCTCATTTCACACACGTAGCAAAGTAATGCTCAACATTCTCCAAGCTAGGCTTAAATAGTACATGAACTGAGAATTTCAGTTGTTCAAGCTGGATTTAGAAAAGGTAGAGGAACCAGACATCAAATAGACAACATCTATTGGATCATAGAAAAAGCAAGAGAATTCCAGAAAAACATCTACTTCTGCTTTACTGACTATGCTAAAGTCTTTGACTGTGGGGATCACAACAAACTGTGGAAAACTCTGAAAGAGATGGGAATACCAGACCACCTTACCTGCCTCCTGAGAGATCTGTATGCAGGTCGAGAAGCAACAGTTAGAACCAGATAGAACAGACTGGTTAAAAATTGGGAAGGGAGTACATCAAGCCTGTATATTGCCATCTTGCTAATTTTACTTATATGCAGAGTACATCATGTGAAATACCAGACTGGATGAAGCACAAGCTGGAATCAAGATTGCCAGGAAAAATATCAGTAACCCCATATGCAGATGACACCACCATTATGGCAAAAAGCAAAGAGGAACTAAAGAGCTTCTTGATGAAAGTGAAAGAGGAGAGTGAAAAATGTGGCTTAAAACTCAACACTCAAAAAACTAAGATCATGGCGTCCGATCCCATCACTTCATGGCAAATAGAAGGGGAAACAATGGAAACAGTGACAGATTCTATTTTCTTGCTCTCCAAAATCACTGCAGATGGTGACTGCAGCTGTGAAATTAAAATTGCTTGCTCATTGAAAGAAAACTATGACCAACCTAGATAGCATATTAAAAAGCAGAGACATTAGGTTTACTGACAAAGGTCCATATAGTCAAAGCTATGGATTTTCCAGTTGTCATGTAGGGATGTAGAGTTGGATCATAAAGAAGGCTGAGCACCAAAGAATTGATGCTTTTGAATTGTGGTATTGGAGAAGACTCTTGAGTATCCCTTGGACTGCAAGGAGATCTAACCAGTCAATTCTAGAGGAAATCAGTCCTGAATTTTCATTGAATGGACTGATTCAATACTGTGGCCACCTGATACAAAGAACTGACTCATTAGAAAAGACCCTGTTGCTGGGAAAGACTGAAGGCAAGAGAAGGGGACAACAGAGGAGAATTGGATGACATCAGCAACTCAATGGACATAAATTTGAGTAAGCTCCAGGAGTTGGTAATGGACAGGGAAGCCTGGCATGCTGCAGTCCATGGGGTCACAAAGAGTTGGACATGACTGAGCGATTGAACTGAACTGAACATATTTTTTACTTTTTGGTAGTTGAAAGAAAAGGTTTTAGGTAAAATATGAGTTCTCAAAACATATTATATTAAATGTTTTCATTTTTCTACAGTTGCTTCAGTTAAATACAAGATGGATTATATTATCGCTTCCTTTCTGCATTACAGGAACTGATGTAATTGATGGTTGAGCTGAGTGTGCCTGAAAAAAACTAAACTTTACTCTCAAATATTTCAATTAAAATCATAGAGAAAAATAGTTTGCCTCTAATGGCAAATAAAAGGTATTCATCTAAGGCAGTGCCACATCAGACTAGAGGAATCAAACTCGCCATGAAATTCAAAGATCAATTTAAAATATTGCATAAAATAACATAATCTCTGTATGTCATTTAAAATCTAAAAGTGTTAACATCTTTTTGTTTCAAATATATGTCTCAGTTGAATTTATACAGCATCAAAACACAGCAAGTAATCGCTCCTAAGTGCTCCCTGAAAGCTGACAAAATTATTTCTGGGGTAAACCCCTTTTTCTTTTTCCCATAAGAAACCTCACTTAGCAGTTGTTATATATGGTTGAAAAAGCCATACATAGATTTTTGAAAATTCAACAAAAATTGGGAAAGTACAAAAAGCAGCACCAGACTCAAGTCAAAATTCGTCAGAAGTATTGACTACATTGACTTTTTTTTATTGAGTTATTTCCAAAGATGAGTTTTCAGTAAAAGATCATTAATCTTTAATCAATGACATCAAAAACTTTAAAGCTGAATATATTAACTATATCAAAAATACATGTGTGAAACTGCCAACTACTTCTAGATTTTGCTTCATCAGACACTATAGCATTTTACTGTATTATTGATTAAACATTAAACTAATGATTTTTTACTAACACATCTTTGAAAGTGACTCAATAAAAGAAAAATTCATTTTTCTAAAAGTCAGTGATGCTGAGCGTCTTTTCACATATTTTTTGGCCATCTGTATGTCTTCAGTGGAGAAATGTCTACTTATATTTTCCAATCATTTTTTTATTGTTTTTTTTTATATTGAACTGCGTGAGTTGTTTGTATGTTTTGGAGATTAATCCCTTGTCAGCCACTTCACTGGCAAATATTTTCTCCCATTCTGTGGATTGTTTTCTGGTTTACTTACAGTTTTCTTTGTTGTGCAAAAGTTTTTAAGTTTAATTAGGTCCCATTTGTTTATTTTTGTTTTTATTTTCATTACTCTACATGGTGGATTAAAAAAGATACTGCTGTGATTGATATCAGTGATGGTTGTGCCTATGTTTTCCTGTTTTATAGTATCCAGCCTACAATTAGGTCTTTAATCCATTTTGAGTTTATTTTTGTGTATGGTGTTAGTGTTCTATTTTCATTCTTTTGCATGTAGCTGTCCAGTTTTCCTAGCAGTGCTTATTGAAGGGACTATCTTTTCTCCATTTATATTCTCCACGTATAGTCTTGCCTCCTTTATTATAGATTAGTTGCCCATAGATGTGTGGGTTTATCTCTGGACTTTGTACTCTGTTCTGTTGATCTATATGTCTGTTTTTGTGTTAGTACCATGATGTTTTGATGACTGTAGCTTTGTAGAATAATCTGAAATTAGGGAGCCTGATTCCTCCAGCTCCGTTTTTCTTTCTCAAGATTGCTTTGGTTTTGCAGGGTTTTGTATTTCCATAAAAATTGTAGGATATTTTGTTCTAGTTCCATGAAAAATGCCATTGGTAATTTGATAGGGATTGCTTTGAATTGGTAGGTTGCTTTGGGTAGTATGGTCATTTTCACAATACAGATTGATTTGGATAGTTTTTTCTCACAACACTGATTCTTTCAAGCCAAGAACACAGCATATGTCTCCATCTGTTTGTCTCATCTTTGATTTCTTCCATCATCATCTTATCATGTTTTGAGTACAGGTCTCTTGTCTACTTAGCTATATTTTTTCCCTAGGTATTTTATTCTTTCTGATTCAGTGGTAAATGGGATTATTTCCTTAATTTTCTTTTTGATATTTTGCTGTTAGGGTATAGGAAAGCAAGAGATTTCTGTGTATCAGTCTTGTATCCATTACCAAATTCATTGATGAGCTCCAGTAGTTTCCTGGTAGCATATTTAGGACTTTCTGTGTACAGTATTGTGTCATCTGCAAACAGTTATAGTTTTATTTCTTTTTTTCCAATTTGGATTATTTTTTGTTGTTGTTCTCTGATTGTCATTAAAACTTCTGAAACTATGCTGAATAAAACTGGCCAGAGTGAACAACCTTACCTTGTTCCTGATCTTAGAGGAAATGCTTTCAGTTTCTCACCATTGAGAATTATGCTAGCTGTGGGTTTGTTATATATGGCCTTTACTGGCTTCCCTGGTGACTCAGATGGTAAAGAATCTGCCTGCAATGCAGGAGACCTGGGTTCGATCCCTGGGTAGGGAAGACCCCTGGAGGAAGGCATGGCAACCCACTCCAGTATTCTTGCCTGGAGAATCCCCATGGACAGAGGAGCCTGGTGGGCTACAGTCCACGGGGTTGCAGAGTGTCAGACATGACGGAGCAACTAAGCACAGTACATGTTGAGGTAGGTTCTCTCTATGCCCACTTTCTGGAGAGTTTTTACTCATAAATGGGTGTTGAATTTTGTCAACAGTTGTGTGTGTGTGTTTGTTTTTTTTCCCCTGAATCTATTGAGATGATCATGTTTTTTTCTCAGTTTGCTATCTGATCACCAGATCAAAGACTGAATCTTTGCACCAGATGCAAAGATTGAAGACTCTTTGCATGCATGGGATAAAACCCACTTGATCATGGTATATGATCCTGTCAGTGTATTGCTAGATTTGGTTTGGTAGTATTTTATTGAAGGTTTCTGCATCTATGTTCATCAGTGATATTGACCTACAAATTTCCTTTTCTGTGCTATCCTTGTCTAATTTTGGTATCAGAGTGATGGTGGCCTCATAGAATGAGCTTGGGGTTATTCCTTCCTTTGCAATTTTCTGAAGGATTTCAGAAGGATAGGTGCTAACTCTTCTCTAAATGCTTGATAGAATTTACCTGTGTAAGCCATCGGGTCTTGGTCTTTTGTTTGAAGTCTTTAAATTGCAGTTTCAATTTCAGTACATGTGGTTGGTCAGACTATTTCTTTAATTATTGATTTTAATTCAATTTCATCCAAACTGCAAACACAACAGAATCTCGATTTACAGATCTTTCATCTAGGCAGTATTATAGGTCTTCACGTCTAAGGACTTTCTTATAAATCTGCCCCTTGCTTTTTATTTTGGAACTATAGTGGTCTTCCATTTTTACCAACGACATTTATTCAGGCAGCATCCTTCTCAACCTTGTGGCCATTTGACAGTGTGTAACCATTTATTTATTCTCAAGTTTTCTTCTTGGTTGGTATCTAGTACACGCTAGTTCACTTACTAATTCTCTGTTACTGTAACTTTTATGCCTGCTTCTGCCTCTGAAATCTAGATTTCTCCAGGGATTTTATCTCCACTGTTCTCTTTCCTCTCTGTACCCAATACTGTAAACTTGTCTTGTTTCTTCAAATATCATCTCTATTTACTGGCAACCAATTATGTAACTCTAGCTTTACTCTCTCATGAAAGAAATAGTCCGGCCTTCTTCTCCCCAAGCACCAGTTAAAAGTAGTCACCAAGTCCTGCCAAATCTATTACCTAAAGGGCCCAAGAATCCTTCTCTTCTTATATAATATCCTCCCACTATTAATAGCTATTTCATGCCCTACTTACATCCTTACTCTCATCATAATATCCCAATGTATCTCCCCTGTCTCCTAACCCAGAATGGCAAACTGTTTTTGTTCCCTGTGCCAACTTCAGTTGATTGGGAATGGAAGCCCAGAGTGCCACCTTGAGAAAGACTCTAAGAACACATTTAGCCCCAGTAGGAAGGAGTTCTATGTTGAATTAGTGAAGTCAGCCCTTTGGCATTGCCCTAATCTATCTTCTCCATCACTGTCACAGGGACTTTTTTTAATCAAGGTGCAATGTGAGAGTGAATTTTTAGAGTATAATTCAGATCATATCATCTCTCTGCTCTAATGTTTTCTGTTTTCAACTGCCTGGCAATAAATTCTGAGAGTTTTGAATGTTACCATTTAAAGTTTCCCAGTGCAAACATTCCTTACCGCTTCTATTATACTCTATCTCTCTTATGTTTAATTGAACTAGTCTTTCTTATATACTGTTGCATTGGCTCCAATTACACTCCTATATCAAAGGCCAGTACAAATGCCATTTTCTCTATTTGCCTTTCTGGAATATTTTCAGGCACTTCTGAGAAGTCCCTCTTCAGCCTTCCCACAGTCTTTAAAACTTCTTTCCCAGCACGCATCTCTTTCTGCAACCGTTATTCAGCATTTTGAGGAATACGGCTTTCTCATCTTCTTAACCCCTTAGACTTAGGGTGCTTTAACATAATAGGGATTCAGTAACTCTTTATTTAAGAATGGATTATACTGAAGAATCCATAAGACCATTTTAGTCCACATGTATTTATAACTTTAGCAACCTAGCACAGTTTTTTTTTATATTGTTGTTCTTGCCTTTGTATAAATAGTATAATTTTTAACAGCTGCAACAGTTAAGTTTGAGATACCACACTGAGTAACACTATAGTCAAAGGTGTACAGAGTAATGGATTAATCTCTATGTTTTCACTTACAGTAGATATTAGAGTATATGGTTGTTTTGATGTCAAATCCCATAGTGTGCTTTCCAGATGTCAGAATGCATTTGAATGGAAGACCAAGAACAAAATAAAAACAAAGAAGTATACATGTGTGTGCACACACACACTTCAATTTACTGCCACCACTAACTCTTGCCTGAATTTTAAGCCAATTTTTTAAGCCAATTCTTCTTAACTATCTTAATGCTTGGGCTATAATTTGGTACATGAAAATTTCAATCTAACTAAAAAGGATATATATGTGGAGACTTTGGCACTGTTTCTGATGTACTTCCAGGATAAGATAACAAAAATGTTTGACACTCTTGCTAATCAATGTGTGGCTGATGGATCAGCAGCTTGCCAGGGTCAAGGAACTTGTTGGAAACGCATCATCTCATTCCGTACCACAGTCGTACTGAATCTGAATCTGTACTTTAATAAGATCCCTATGTCATTCCTATGTGGATTAACATTTGAGAAGCACTGCTCTGGAAAACCTTAGTTAGAAAAAAAATTAACAATCTAATTAAAAATGAACAAAGTGGGATCTCCCTGATGGTGCAGTGATTAGGACTTACTCCCTTTACTGCCATGGCCTGGGTTTAATCCCTGGTCGGGGAACTAATATCCCACAAGCCATGCAGTGTGGCCAAAAAAAAAAATTTTTTTAATGGGCAGAGGACCTGAATAGTCATTTTTCAAAGAAAACATACAGATGGCCAATAGTTACATGAAAAGATGGTTGACATCACTAATAGTTTGGGAAATGCAAATCAAAACCACAATGGGATGTCAACTCACATCTGCTGGTATGCCTAGCATCAAAAAGAGAAGAAATAACAAGCATCAGCAAGGATATGGAAGAAAAAGGACTCTTGTGCACTGATGGCAGGAATGTGAATTAGAACAGCCACTACAGAAAAACTATGATTCCTTAAAAAAAATTAAAAATAAAATTACCCAGTGATCCAGCAACTTCACTTCTGGGTATCTATCCAAATAACTAACTAGAAAAGGTACATTCAGACCCTTGTTCACTGAAGCACTATTTACAATATCCAAGATATAAGGGCTTCCCAGGTGGCTCAGTATTAAAGAGCCTGCCTACAATGTAGGAGACACGGGTTCAATCCCTGGGTTGGGAAGATCCCCCAGAGAAGGAAATGGCAACCCACTGCAGTATTCTTGCCTGGGAAATCCCATGGACAGAGGAGCCTGGCAGGTTACAGTCCATGGGGTCGCAAAGAGTCAGACATGACTGAGCGAGTAAACAACAAACACAACAAGATATGGAAACAACCGAAATGTCCATCGGTAGATGAAATGATAAAGACGATGTGGTACATTATTCAGTGCAGTAGATATTATTCAGCCATCAAAAGAGAGAAATCTCTCCATTCGCAACAACATAGATGAACCTTTAGGGCATTATGTTCAGTGAAGTAGATCAGCCGGAGAAAGCAAATGCTGAATTATCTCACTCATACATGGAATCTTAAAAAAAGCAGAATGAAACTGCAATGAACAGATGGTGGTTGACCGAGGTAGTAGAGTGGAGGTAGGCAAGATGGGTGAAGGGAGTAAAAAGGTACAAATTTCCATTTCTAAAGTAAGTCACGATGACGTGATGTACAGCCTTGGATTATAGCTAAGAATAATTTATTGCATGTTTAAAAGTCATAAGAGGGTGAATCTTAAAAGTTCTTACCACATGATAAAGTTCTGTTACTATGTGTGGTGACGGATGACAACTAGACTTCTAGTGATGATCATTCCATGATATCAAACCATTACACTGCACACCTGAACTAATAACGTCATATGCCACTTATACCTAATTTTGTAAAATGAGAAGAAAAATGATACTGACACATGGACCACCACCCTCAGAGGTTCTGACTTCATTGATGGGGGGTACATCCTAGGTTTTGGGCTTTTAAAAGGCTCCACAAGTAATGCTGTAGCCCAAATTAAGTAAACTTTGGTGCATACTGGGATCACCAAGGAACTTGGCAAAAATATGAAGACTGAGGCTCTATACTCCTTTAGAATTCGGGGCTTCTGAACGCCATATCAGTTCTTCAGGTGTTTCTAATAAACACACTAAAACTTGAGAGCAGCTAGTCTAGAGAAATCCTATTTTAGGAGGTCTGGAAGTTTCCATTGGCCAGAAAATGAATATAGATGAGATGTGTCTATGGGCCCTGTGGGGAGCAAAATTCCGAAAACACATCCCCTTCTCCAAAATTCTCATTATTTTGGTTATTCAATAAAACACTTAACTGGGTACCATGATGAAGGGACTTTGCAGGCAGAATTAAGATTACTAATCTTCTGACCTAAAAATAAAGAGATTATTCTGGGTTATATAGGTAAACCCAATGTAATTACATGAGCCTTTAAAAGCATTAAAAGCATACGAATCAATCAGAGAGGAGGCAGAAAGGAAGATCTTCTCCAGGGTATCTTCCCAACCCAGGGATCAAACCCAGGTCTCCTGCATTGCAGTCAGAGGCTTTAACCCCTGAGCCACCAGGGAAGCCCTTTCTTTCACTTTTAAAAGCATAAGAATCAATCAGAGAGGAGGCAGAAGAGGAAAACAGGAGAGCAGCAGCAGGTAAGTAAATCAAAGAGATTCCAAGAGCGAGGACAGTTCAGTGTATATAGTGAGTTCTGAGATATACGGACCATGGCCAAGCACAAGAGTGTGGCCTTTAGAAGCCAAGATGGCCTTACATCGACAAACAGCAAAGGAATGGAGACCTCAATCCTACAACTGCTTGAAGTGTTAGTGAAAGTGTTAGGTGCTCAGTTGTGTCTGATTCTTTGAAACCTCATAGTCTATCCATGAGTTCTCCAGGCAAGAATACTACAGTGAGTTGCCATTTCCTTCTTCAGGAAATCTTCCTAATTCAGGGATTGAATCTGGGTCTCCTGCATTACAGGCAGATTTTTTTACTGTCTGAGCATAAACAACATCAATTGTTATAACATCTAACAATTACTATTGCTGCTGCTGCTGCTAAGTCACTTCAGTCATGTCCGACTTTGTGTGACCCCATAGTCAGCCTCCCACCAGGCTTCCCTGTCCTTGGGATTCTCCAGGCAAGAGTACTGGAGTGGGTTGCCATTTCCTTCTCCAATGCATGAAAGTGAAAAGTGAAAGTGAAGTCGCTCGGTCGTGTCCGAATCTTCACGACCCCATGGACTGCAGCCTACCAGGCTCCTCCATCCATGGGATTTTCCAGGCAAGAGTACTGGAGTGGGGTGCCATTGCCTTCTCCAATTACTACTGAAGAACAGCAAAAGAGACCCCTAACAAAGAAAGTATCCCCTGCCCCCAAGCCCCACGAAATCTGAATTTAGATAAGCCTAAATTTATGCAATGCAAATATTCTAATTCCTTCCTTCAACATTTCTATAGAATGAAGATTAAACAGGGTGGATTCAATACTCCTGTTTATGTCGGCTCTCTCAAAAGCTCACTAAAAAATAGTAAAAATAATAATAGCCAAATTTAAACCACACAGATAAAAAAAGAAAACAGTGAGTCTTAAAATTTTAGATGACAGAAAGATAGAATAAGTGATACAGACAAGTGACAAGAAAAAGCTGAAACCCAAGTGACTAAGTCACAAGACAACTACAAAAATGGATTCGGACCATGTAACCCATAAAAGCTCAGGAATCAGAAGCACCAGGAGACTCTAATGGTGGAGGTTTATAATAGAATAGATTAATCTTCCAGAATTCTTCCTAAGCCCATGAAGTGAGGAGCCTGCCCAGGTAGAATAATAAAAGGTTACTCTCTGGAGACCCTGAGCCAGCAAACACTGGGTTTGGGGATATCTGGCACAGGTGAGGGCAGTGGTAAAGCAAGTGAAACTCTGTACACTGAAGTTTAAAATTGCTTTTCTATTCTTGGCTTTCAGGAAACTGACAATTGAACCTGTCAAAAGCAGTATTTTTTCATAATTTCTTTCCAATAAAATTAACCCTTCTAGAGAAAGAAAGCTTCAGGAGCTGAATTCTAGAATCTTCCCAATGGAATAGAAAAGCTCCATGTTAACTATGCAATCCTGAGGACCACCAGTCCATTAATTCTCCCCATGCAGAAAAAGAAAACTCAATTAGTTTTTTAGTCCTTCCATCTTGAGTCAGAATATACAACTAACATTCCTTAAACCTTTGAGGAATAGCTCTTAAATGGAAAACAAAGACCAACATGATCAACTAGAAGTGGGGAAAGTGGAGTTAAGTCAGAGTGAAGAAAAGAATATTAAAAACTTTCATGTATGTTATCAGAGAGATAAGACATAAAAATATATTAGCATGTGTGAAAAATAAGAGCAGGATGCTATATGAATTTTTAGAAAAACAAGAAGGAATTTTAAGAAATTAAAAATATGATGGCAGAATAATTATATTTTAACCCCATAAAGTATTAGAAGATACAGTTGGGAAATCTCCAGCAAGATGAAAAACAAAAAGGTGAAGAGAAGAGAAATAGGAGACAAAAAAGGTAATAGATTATGGGTAAACATAAGAATGTCTATGCAGGAATGCCAATATCAGAGTAATTAAAGGCCTTGAAAGAAAGATCACAGAAAATGGAGATAAAGAAGTAGCATGAGACTTTCTTAAAACTAAAACATAGAATTTTCAGGTTGAAAAGACCCACTGAGGATAATAAAATGAATAAAAACAAAAATATAATGACATTAAGTGATATCATAATGATATTTCAGAACACCAAGATGAAAGAGATAATCAAAATTTCCAGAAAGAAAAAAGTCCCATCACAAACCAAAGACCAGATATTAAAACACTGTCTTTCAACTGCAATACTGGAGGTCAGAAGTCAGTGAAGTATGCCATTAAAATTATATGAAAATGATCTTTAACCCAGAACTCTATTCCCAGATAAAACAGCAATCATATGTAACAGGGTAAACTCAATATTAACATCAAAGTGTTATGTCTTAGAAAGCTACTGGGGATTAAATCACCAAATCAAGAGAGCAAACCAAAAAAGAAAAGATCTCAGACCTGGGGATGATTGGGGGCATGGTGGAATAAGGATTAAGACAGTCTTGAGAGGTGAAAGGCATTCCCAGGATCAGTAAATGGGTGTTCTTGGAAGATGCTGTGCAGAGGGCTTAAAAATCAGTAAAACAAGACTGGAAGATGGGGCAGAGAACTCAGACAGAAACTGTCTACAGTTAAAAAAAAAGAAAGCAAAGGAAAAAGAGAGACAGCTACCCTATGAATTTGACCAAGTTTCTGAGAGTTTTCCTCATCTGCCTCATAGGTCTATTTAACTCAAAATCTTAGATGTGTATGACCTTGATTTGAAATAAGCTAGTTAAGCTCAATTTTTATTGATAATGTAGCTAACATCTAAATTAACCACTCTTTCCTCAAATGAAAATCCTTCTCTTATTGACATATTTTTCAAATATATTTAAATCATGAAATAAATCAACATAGACCATAATAAATAATTCTTATAAACTGACTCATTAGCTTTTTAGACCCCCAAATTTCCCTCAGCAAGCATAGATTCACATATATTTAGTAGTTTTAATTTTCCTATAGTTCTTCCCATTTAAACCATTCAGTTTCTAAGAAAATTATTGGTAGTGTGTATTTGGAAATGGAGTTATAAGGAAAAAATAAGAATTGTGGCAGGATAAATGTTTTTTTCCTGCAACAGTCACTTCTTGCTCAGGAAATTCAGTATTATTTCGCCCTGTGTTAATAAATTCAGTAACCAAATTAGTTACAAAATAATCATTAATAAAGTTTTCTTTCTGTCAGTCATACTGATTGAAATGAGTGCACTATTTTGATCCCCATTACTTTATTTATAGATTTCTCTTCACCTGGAAGTCCCCTGAGATGAGAAACACCACCCTGTCAAATTGATTTGATAAGGTTGCTATTCACCCACCTATACAGCCAAACATTAAATGAGGCTCAGTTCATTTCCTTGAGGGAGTCGTGCTAAATAAAGCAACCTAGGAGAATAAGTTGCGGAGGACAGAATAAAGAATAATGGCAAAAATCAAACATATCTAATACTGCAGAGTTGCTTAAAAGTAAGACTTACTTCTCTCTTGTGGCTTCTGACGTATAATATCTATCATATTTTGTCAAGATAATGTTCCCAAGTTGCATTGTAAGACACAGAGCAGCCTAAATGCCAAAAACATTTTTAGAAAGTGGCACAATGAAGAAATAATACTATTTTTCTACGGGCTCTACCATAAAATTGGATCAAGATATCTCTAAACAATTTATTTTTAAAAGCACATCCAGTTAGATAACAATGATTTCTGGTGTCACATCATCTATTTTAATCTCTATGAACAATGCACCTTCTTACTCTCTGATCAGATCTACTCCATTGGCCCAAATCACTGAGCTAAAATAAGTGAATAGGTTTATTTCTAATACAGACACACATTCAGTTCTTTTTCATAAAAGTAGGGAAATTCAAGTTGGATGGGATGTTAGAATGCCTCAACAATTTCATTTTGTAGATGAAAACCTGAAGTTTAGAGAAAAATGCATGATTTTTCATTCATTTTTCAGTACATGCTATTTTTTTAATCATCTGAATTTGTTTCTTTCTATATGACAATTAATAATGATAATATTACTAATCACTTACATATGTAAAACATATGTGCATTATCAATTATCATAGCAGGGCTAGTGTTATTTTTATATATGAAGAGTCTGATTCTCAGAGACAGAAGTGAGCTCCCTGTTTTGGGCCACGTAGCCAATAAATGGCAGGATGAGACCGTCGAAGTCTGTACAGTTGCGCTGTGCTATTCTGGGTCCCACTGAGACTGGCTGTATCATCTGACCCAGACATAATTGAGAAGGGGGAATAAAAACCCTACCTGTCAAGTTTTTCATAACATGAACTTAAGTTTAGTCACAGAAGCAAGTGAAACTATCATTTGCTTCAACACAGTGCTGCACTATTTCCACGACTAATATTACTGTTATTTTAAAACAGTGAACCAAATTAACAGTGAACTAACTTCCAAAACTGGAAGTTTTTGTTTTGTTTTTTTTTTAATATCCAGGTATACCATAGTTTACAAATGTTTCTCAAAACATTAATAACTTTATCCTGTGATTGCCTGAAGTGTTATGTGAAATGAAAGTCACTCACTCTTGTCCAGCTCTTTGCAACCCCATGGATATACAGTCCGTGGAATTCTCTAAGCCAGAATACTGAAGTGGGCAGCCATTACCTTCTCCAAGGGATCTTCCCAAGCCAGGGATCAAACCCAGGTCTCCTCCATTGGTGGCGGATTCTTTACCAACAGAGCTACCAGGAAAGTCTGATGTGTTATGGCTGGGGTTGAATTTAATAATAAAGATGTATGTTAACACAATTGTAAAAATGCTTCTATCATAACTTTAAATGAAGGTTAATTTTAAATAACCTATCATTTTAATGATATAAAGAGAAGGAAACAGTACATATAACATTCAATGTAAGTCAAGGTAATATAGAATTAATTCATTACTATATAATACAGTAATGCTATTTTCAAGGTAGACACAAGGAAACACTATTTTCTTACATTCTTGAAACATCAATACAAGACAAATGCTTGTTAGTCTCATATCTGCTAAACAGTAAATCAGGCTACAGATATCTGTCTTATTATTTTTAACTAGAATTATAGAAGTCAAAATATAAAAATGAAAATGGCCTAATTCTGCTATGTTTAGGGATTTAGAGATTTCCTAATCTGTTTAGATTAGGAATAGCAGATACATTTTCTTATTGGAAATCTATCACTTGCTACAACTCCATCTACTCTGCACTTCACAGTATTTGTTCTTTAAATTTTAATCATTGAAATTAATACTCAACTTCCATTGGTGAAACTTGAGTTACCAAATTATCTTAAATATTCAAAAAGGTGTTTAATCATTTTTGAGTCAGAAACCCCTTTGGGACTCTAATGCAAGCTACTGACTCTTTACTCACAAGAATGCACTTGAACTCCTACGCATACTGGGACCTATCTTTTCAAGGAATTTATAGATACTCAGCAACTGAGAACTTCTGCCACACATCAACTTAAAATAGAGAAATATTGTGAACTGAAAATTCATCTGCATGGAGCTTTTCTCAAATTTTCTGAATTTTTAAAATACTATCTTATGGCTTAAGGATTATATCAAGTTATAAAACATATTTATCAATCCTCCTGAATTTTCACAGCAGTAATCATTAGCATTAGTTTATCTTAATTATTTTTCATTTCAGCCAGGATGACAAAGGTTCTCTTCTTTCTTTGTGTATTTGTTTATAGCCTAAAAAGACATCTCCCTGAGTATCTACTGAATTACTGTAACCTTTATTTGCATATGGGCTTCCCTGATAGCTCAGATGATAAAGAATCTGCCTGCAATGCAGGAGACATGAGTTTGATCCTAGGTCAGGAAGATCCCCTGGAGAAGGGAATGGCTACCCACTTCAGTATTCTTACCTGGAGAATTCCATGGACAGAGGAACCTGGTAAGCTACAGTCCATGGAGTCTCAAAGAGTCAGACACGACTGAATGACTAACCCTTATTTGCATATAAAGCTCCAGTATCTAAAAGCTTCCTGAAAACAGGGACAAAGCAGAAACAGACACAGAGACAAGACTTACGGACACGAGGAGACGGGAGGAGAGGGTGGGCTGGGAGGGAGACGGGAGGCAGTTCCAAAGGGAGTGGGTATATGCATTCCTACGGGTGATTCATGTTGAGCTTTGACAGAAAACAGCAAAATTCTGTACAGCAATTAGCCTAAAATAAAAAAATAAATAAAAAGAAAACAAATACTTTTACACATTCCGGGAAAAATGTCAAAAGACATTGCTGAAATTTGTACAATTTTAGCAAGAATCATCGAACCAGATTGAAGACTTTCTAATGTGGAAGAAAATAGAGCAGGAGTGATAAAAGAGAAAACCATATGAAGCTTTAAGGAGAGTTAAATATGAATTATTGATTTGGGAATGGACCCAAGTGAAACAGCATACATAAATGTTAAGTTTCCTAGAAAAACAATCAGCTAATTCATGAAAAAAAAAAAAAAATGCAAAAAGAAAAAATGGTTCCCTGAGGAGACCTTACAGCTATGAAAAGAAGAGAAGCAAAAGGCAAAGGAGAAAAGGAAAGACACAGCTATTTGAATGCAGAGTTCCAAAGAATAGCAAGGAGAGATAAGAAAGCCTTCTTCAGTGATCAATGCAAAGAAATAGAGGAAAACAACAGAATGGGGAAGACTAGAGATCTCTTCAAGAAAATTAGAGATACCAAGGGAACTTTTCATGCAAAGATGGGCACAATAAAGGACAGAAATAGTATGGACCTAACAAAAGCAGAATATGTTAAGAAGAGGTGGCAAGAATACACAGAAGAACTATACAAAAAAGATCTTCATGACCCAATCACGATGGTGTGATCACTCACCTAGAGCCAGACATCCTGGAATGAGAAGTCAAGTGGGCCTTAGGAAACATCACTACAAAGCTAGCGGAGGTGATGGAACCAGTTGAGCTATTTCAAATCCTGAAAGATGATGCTGTGAAAGTGCTGCACTCAATATGCCAGCAAATTTGGAAAACTCAGCAGTGGCCACAGGACTGGAAAAGGTCAGTTTTCATTCCAATCCCAAAGAAAGGCAATACCAAAGAATACTCAAACTACTGCACAATTGCACTCATCTGACATGCTAGCAAAGTAATGTTCAACATTCTGCAAGCCAGGCTTCAACAGTACATGAACCGTGAAACTTTCAGATGTTCAAGCTGGATTTAGAAAAGGCAGAGGAACCAGAGATCAAATTGCCAACATCCATTGATCATCAAAAAAGCAAGAGAGTTCCAGAAAAATATCTACTTTTGCTTTATTGACAATGCCAAAGCCTTTGACTGTGTGGATCACAATAAACTGTGGAAAATTCTTCAAGAGATGGAGATACCAGACCACCGTAGCTGCCTCCTGAGAAATCTGTATGCAGGTCAAGAAGCAACAGTTAGAACTGGACATGGAACAACAGACTGGTTCCAAATTGGGAAAGGAGTACATCAAGGGTTGTATACTGTCACCCTGCTTATTTAACTTATATGCAGAGTACATCATGAGAAATGGACTGGATGAAGCACAAGCTAGAATCAAGATTGCTAGGAGAAATATCAATAATCTCAGACATGCAGATGACACCACCCTTATGGCAGAAAGTGAAGAGGAACTAAAGATCCTCTTGATGAAAGTGAACAAGGAGAGTGAAAATGTTGGCTTAGAACTCAACATTCAGAAAACTAAGATTATGGCATCTGGTCCCATCACTTCATGGCAAATAGATGGGGAAACAGAGCGAAACTCTTTTGGGGGTCTCCAAAATCACTGCAGATGGTGAGTGAAATCATGAATTAAAAAGATGCTTGCTCCTTGGAAGAAAAGTTATGACCAACCTAGACAGCTTATTAAAAAGCAGAGACATTACTTTGTCAACAAAGGTCCATCTAGTCAAAGGAGGTTTTTCTAGTTGTCATGTATGGATGTGAGAGTTGGACTATCAAGAAAGCTGAATGCCAAAGAATTGATGCTTTTGAACTGTGGTGCTGGACAAGACTCTTGAGAGTCCCTTGGACAGCAAGCAGATCCATCCAGTCCATCCTATAGGAAATCAGTCCTGAATATTCATTGGAAGGACAGATGATGAAGATGAAACTCCAATACTTTGGCCACCTGATGCGATGAACTGACTCATTTGAAAAGACCCTGATGCTAGAAATGATTGATGGCGGGAGAAGAAGGGGACGACAGAGGATGAGATGGTTGGATGGTATCACCGACTCCATGGACATGAGTTTGAGTATACTCTAGGACTTGGTGATGGACAGGCAGGCCTGGTGTGCTGCAGTCCTTGGGGTCACAAAGAGTCAGATATGACTGAGCAACTGAACTGAATTCATAAAAATGATTTATCAGTTTTCTATTTTATGTTCATGGTTTTAGTGGAGAGAATAAGGAAGCCTACTGCTCCCAAACAATGCACCCTGCTCTTCCTGGAAATAGTCTAAGCCAGAGGAAAAGCAGTATCTTGCTTAGAAGAGGAGTGAAACAGTTATAAGCCAGCCAGGAAAAAACCTTTAGTAAATAAGCAATATTGTTTATAATGGGAAAATAAGATTACTCCCACCCCCACCAGCAGCCATACATTGAACTAAATTGTGAGATCTTAACAATCACTTTGTCATTGTTCATTGAAGAAAGGAAGGTGGGAATGGGGAGAGAAAATAAATCAACATCTTTTAAGAATATATGACTTCTTAGGTTTTTCTTGAATATTAACATATTCTTGTTAAATATTCGTAATACAACCTAAAGACAGATATAATTATTTCTGTATTATCAATGAAGAAATGGTAGCTAGGCAAATTGCTCCAAGATGCCCAGATATTCAGTGCCAGAGGCAAAACTCCAGTAAAAATGTATCTGAATCCATCTTTCTCTTTCCACCTGCTTCACAATATTACCTAGGACATAGAGGAAATGAGGAAATAAAGTAAAACAGCACATTTGTGAAAAAGATTTTGGTTGAGATTGATGGTGATAAAGGTAGATTTCAGGGAAGGAGACAACACCTTCCATATTTGCTTCTACTATTATTTTGGATATTGGGATTCACACAGATACATGGTGAGTAAGAGGGGAAAAACAAGTTGTTTAGCACTGACAGCCAAGAGTGATCTCAACATAAAGTTAAAGAGCTGCATGTGAAGTCCAGTGAGGAGGCAAAGATCTCCAGGGGTAAGTGAAAAGCAGACTGCTTTAGAAGTGAAAGATGTAAAAATCTAGATGGTTTATTTCATTAAATAAGGTATGTGAGTCAAAGGCAATAAGGGAAGCATGAATTAGTAATATATTTCATGTGAGGTGTCTGATTTATACCATTTCTCCACGTTTAAACTATATTATGATTTCAGTGGCTGAGAATGACCTGTGGGTATGCCTTGGATCAAAAAAAAAAAAGCAATTCTCTCCTTTTGTCTTACAGAAAGAAAGCAGAAGTTCTCATCTAAAGACTATTTTTCTTGACGCAGTATTTATATTTTCCTTACTTTCTTAATAATGCTTTTTCTACCTTGTTAAATTTAGTTGAGCATATTCAGAGTAGTTAAATGCATAACCCAATTTGACATCAACAAGAAGCAATATCTTATGCCTCAGTACATACTTATGATTCCTCCCTACCTTACATACTCTAAAGTGTTCTCACCCCATCACTTCATCCACTCGTGTCATTTCCACTCAGCTACTCCCTACTGGAGACTAACAATACACAATTGAAAGCCAATGGTAAATGCTATCTTCCATGAAAAGTTCTACTGAAAAGTCCATTGATACTTTGATAATAAAAATTTAGAGAGATCAAATGAATTTACCAAGAAACAGTCACCAGTCTTGATAGATATGACCAGCCTTGATGGTACGAGGTCCTTAGGGTGAAATTGTTTTAATAGTCTAAGAGGTAATAAAAAGTCACGTCCATAGGGCTTTGTAGATCCTGAATCTACCTTATCTATTGGAGGGTTGAACAACAGCAAGAGATGTTATGACTTAAATATGAACACAGCAACCCACTCCAGTAGTCTTGCCTGGAGAATCCCACAGACAGAGGAGCCTGGTATGCTACGGTACATAGGGCCACAAAGAGTTGGACATGACTGAGGTGAGTTAGCACACACACACACACACATACACACACACAATCTCTATTTGCTAGGTTGATAACAAGCAGAGGAAAGCAGCTAAGAGAGGATGTAGAGACAACAGCTTATTAATGCAACTGTTGCAGTGTTCAAGATAGAGCATGATGGTGGCTTGGGCAAAGTGTTTCTCCATCGCAGAGAACAAGGTAAAGATACTGCCTGAAGATCTGGAGTGAAAAGTCCAGTGGAAATTGACAGTGACACTAATCCTCTGTCTGGGGCAACATGACGCCAAATGCAGTAACAGAGGAACTGAGTCAGGCCCACCTCCTTGGAAACTAGTGTGGGTCCATATAACTCTGCCCGTTGACAACACAGTGACCCAGGGATGGTTTAAGCACCATTTCAGATCCTCTGTTTCAGAATCCAGTGTCTCTTCACTTCCATTCCTCCCTTTTGAATCCTACTCATATCCGATTGCATCCATCAATATCACCTCCTTCCTGAGCCTTCAGGATTACAACAAGATTTGCTCTCTCATTCCTCTGGACCACCTTAGTACTTCTTAAGAGTCATGTTTTCCTTTGATTGTCCATATCATCTTCCTTGTGACATCATTTACCTAATACCAAATAAGCGTGCATTCTGTGCTAGGCTTCATATTAGGAAACTCTCTGAAAGCACTTCATTATGTGCTTTGAACATGGGAAGCCCTTGAGTAAATGGAAGAATGAATAGTCTTTTGGCTGAAGATGAGAGCAGAAGTCAGGTTTGCTAACTTCTAGGCAAATGCTGCCTCCCCTCTACCCAACTCAATACCTCAGCAAACTCCAATGTCCTTACCTCTACAGAGACAGCAAAATAGGCCATCAAATACTAAGTGCATGTCAGTTTGGATAACTGGGCCTATTGCATGCGTCAGTTTTTACAGAGTAAGGCAATTCACATCAACTGAACAACTTTTAGACCACTCAGTTTATGAAACAATGAATTATGCCTACATTAACTCAGTTTTATCTGTAATATCTGAAAAGACAACACAGGTATAAGTAAAATACTGATGATGCAATAAAGATGATTCTTATATCACCTTACACAAGCCCCATTCGTCCATCTCTCTTTCTGAGAATCATCCTATCTTTACTTATTATTAATAACCCATAAGAAACTCCTTTAAAGAAACAGAATTATTAGCCATTGAGTATTTCACTAGGTACTAATACTGTATATGTACTATCTTTATTCTTAACTTATATACTGAGATAGCCAATATATTTCACATTTTACTAGGTGAAGAAACTAGAGAGCTTAAGAAATCTTCCTAAGATCATATACCTAGCAAATGAACTTGACACTTGAGACAGTTTCCTATTATGATGTTTCTGTGTTGTAAACATGTATTTCCAAAGGTCTAGTTTTTTAGTCCTTAAGAAATAAAAGTCTACTACTCTGGAGGCAACAGCAACTTCTCATTAAAAATAAATAAATAAATGAATACACACACACACACACACACACACACACCCCTAGGTCCTTTCCATTTTCTTCTGGCGCTAATAACTAGCATTAGTTGGAAGATGTTATTTTTGTATTAGGCCTTAAATTGAAAACAATAAGTCAAAATGAATGTTATTTTATGCAAAACACTTGAATTGCATTAAAATCCAACATGTCATATGAGGCTGATTTCCATGGAAAAGAATAAGAGAATGAGAGTACGTGTTTAAAGATAACACACTGGAACCAAAAGGAATATCACCAAGACTCAAAATAGAAGGATACATATTTCCTTGTAATTTTAAGGAGAAAGATGTGCATA
>NW_011494898.1:4350679-4355789 GCF_000754665.1 Bison bison bison
ATGTGCATAATTCATTCATTTTAATTAATTACCTAAAAGTAACTTAATGATAATTTCCAAATTTGATAATCATCACATAAAAAGACATTTTAAAAACATTTTGTGTTTCAAAAGTATTTAAAACAAATTTTGAGAACTTATTTCAGTTAAGTATGAATGATGTCCAGAGAAGGCAATGGCACCCAACTCCAGTACTCTTGCCTGAAAAATCCCATGGACAGAGGAGCCTGATGGGCTGCAGTCCATGGGGTCGCTAAGAGTCGGACACGACTGAGCGACTTCACTTTCACCTTTCACTTTCATGCACTGGAGAAGGAAATGGCAACCAATTCCAGTGTTCCTGCCTGGAGAATCCTGGGGACGGGGGAGCCTGGTGGCTGCCGTCTGTGTGGTTGCACAGAGTCGGACACGACTGAAGTGACCTAGCATGAATGATGTCAAGTAAAAGGTGATGAATGGTAAAGTTATAGGAAACTCAAAGAGAAAATGCTACATGTAAATAGCAGCTATCCTAGAAATTTATTCCATCCCTGGTTATTTTTTTGTACACTTCTATAGCTCATAGGAAAATGAGAAATTAATGTAGACTACTACTACTACTACTAAATCACTTCAGTCGTGTCCGACTCTATGTGACCCCATAGACAGCAGCCCACCAGGCTCCCCCATCCCCGGGATTCTCCAGGCAAGAACACTGGAGTGGGTTGCCATTTCCTCCTCCAATGCATGAAAGTGAAAAGTGAAAGTGAAGTCGCTCAGTCGTGTCCGACTCTTAGCGACCCCATGGACTGCAGCCTTCCAGGCTCCTCCGTCCATGGGATTTGCCAAGCAAGAGGACTGGAGTGGTGCCATTGCCTTCTCCGAAATGTAGACTAATTCCCTACATTTACTTATGACACAAATGCAGACCAGAGTTTAAGTAAACTACTGAAGGTCATGGATTTACTTAGTATTTTAGAAAGAATTAAGGCTAGAACATTCTTAGAACAGAACCACCCAGTGATTGTATCTGCTAATTTTGATGAATTAAACCATAACTTAAGGGATCATTCCTTGATATTTCAAATTTAAACTCACATATACATTTCCATTCTGTGTCCACTCACACTCGATTTCAAATTTAGAAGCAGTCTCACAGTCCCCGACTTTCACTTTATTATCAATGAAGTGAAGAATTTTAATTACCTAGAAATACTTCCTAGACATTTTGTGAGAAAGAGTCAGACTGAAAAAACCTGTACCGTGGATTCTGTGTATTATGGCTCTCTCTTGGGCATGCTCAGTCATGTCCAATTCTTATAACCCTGTAGACTGTAGCTCCTCTTCCATGAATTTTCCAAGCAAGGTTACTGGAATGGGTTGCCATTTCATCCTCCAGGGGATCTTTCCAGCCCAGGGATTATGATTAGGGGAGTAATGGAATTTCCTGTGTCCTTCTGTCGTTCTGGAGCCATTCAATATTTTCAGTAGTTCAGTATTAAGAAATCCTGCAGCCTCTCCCAGGTGAGAAGCCAGAGCTGTGGTGCACAGCGGAGAAACAGTAAGTGAGGTGGGAGCAGTGTGCACAGTGTTAAGAGTGAAATAGTCAGCATTCAAAGGATGAGCACCTCTTGGGAGGCTTTATAGTATAACCGAACTGGGAAGGAAAAACCATAGACTTTAAGAATTAGTGCTATGGGTTATGGGCTTCCTGGTGGCTCAGACAGTAAAGAATCTGCCTGCAATGAGGGAGACCTGGGTTCAACCCCTGGGTTGGGAAGATGCCCTGGAGAAGGGAATGGCTACCCACTCCAGTATTCTTGCCTGGAGAATTCCATGCTACAGATTATAATTCAGATCTCCTTTCATGTGCTTTAAGAGATACAGGTGACACTCGTGGTAAAGAACCTGCCTGCCAATTCAGGAGACATAAGAGACGCAAGTTCGATCCCTGGGTTGGGAAGAACCCCTGAAGGAAGGCATGGCAACCCCCTTCAATATTCTTGCCCGGAGAATCCCATGGGCAGAGAAGCCTGATGGGCTACAGTCCATAAGGTTGCAAAGAGCTGGACTCGACTGAGTGACTCACTTCACTGGCTATATTCAGTCCTTGTGATTGCCCAAAATAGAGAAGTCACCATTGTGACAATCACATGGTATTAGTGATTAAATTCTTTAGGTCTAATGAAATAGTCCACACTGTGAACTAACTCAGTGGATATAACCAAGGTGATATCATTCCAAAGGAATGGTCCTTGTGGTATTAATGAGGTTAGTGGGACAGGAGCAAAGTAGAAGAACAGGGGGTTGAGGTAGGGTACAGGCAGGGAAACAACAGCCAGAGTATTCTTCATTCTCGGCCCAACCAACTATAGTTAGAAGCTCACTCCTTAGAAACTGACCCCCAGGCTTCAAATCTCCCCTTCAGAAGGTTTATGTCCCAGTGTAGAGTCAGAACCTGGGAACATTTCTTCACCAGAGGAGAAGGAGAAGAAATTTTCAGTCCACCACATTCTGGCTCACTTGAGACTGTGAGTGCTTTGAGGTTAAATACTAATCCCAGTACCTGGGATGGTATCATCAACTCAATGGATATGAATGTGAGCAAACTCCAGGAGATAGTGAAGGACAGGGAAGCCTGGCATGCTGCAGTCAGTGGGTCTCAAAGAATCAGAGACAACTGAGTGAATGAACAAGTACCTGTGTTCTAGCCTGGCAAGATGAGACTAATATCTTGCTCTAAAACTCACCTCCAGTTCCTAGGTTATAGTTCAAGCCAACTGAACCCAAGCTTAATGATTCTTACCCCATATGAGAGTATCTCTGAATCTTAGGCTCTTCCCAACCTAACCTGTAAATTCTTTGGGAGTCCAAAGTCAAGCCACTGACCTCTGAGGCCCTATTTCCAGATAAATACTCTTTAATTGTGTCTAAAATAAGAGGTTATAAAGAAGTGATTCCTAAAGCCCTTGCCAATCCCAAAGCCTATTACATTTGGGTCTATCAAATGTCTGGTTCATCATTAAAGTCTCCGATCTAGACCTCCCTTTGGCTGACTCAGACCAAATGATAATAAAAATGGAGAAATGTCTCTGAATTGCAAGGCAGGACTTGTGACAATCAATGGATTAATGTAAGATTTGTGAATTTCTTTGAGCCATGTGAAAAAAGAATTATTGTTATGGAATTATAATTTCTTACATTTTGACATCTGAATTAAAGTACCTGAGCCCTAAGGGGTGAAATCTCATTAAGATTTATGTTATCAATAATAGAAATAGGTTTAAAAAATAATGACATGCTAATTTCTGCATAAATATCATGTACTTTCCAGTTTCTTCTGCTATAAACTTTTGCCAAGTACCAAAGGCACACTTTTACAACAGTATAGTGAGATTGTAAGTGAGGAATATTAAAAAATATTAAGATCATTTTCTATATTTTGCAGATCTTTTTAGGAAATCTCTCTCTCTTCCTTCCCTTCCCCACTGCATATACAGAAAAATAAGAATATGACTTATTTTGCAAGAAAAAGAGATGGAGTGACTATAAATGGTCCTTGCTGGTGGGGGCTAGAGAAAAATCTAAAAAAATTAAGATCTACCAACAAATTAATAAATAATAATTTAAATGTTATTTCTCTACTTCCTTTTAATAGCTCTATACGAGGGGGTCAAGGAAGTGGCCTCATTATCGAACAAGCTTCATGGTTAGAAAGTGTCTATCTGGCTATGATGAAAGAGCTAATGACAAGTCAAATAACTCAAAAGGAGACAGTGGACAAGCAAGAATTTTGAATATCTAGACTGCTTTCTAGGCTATAAAGAATGGAACCACTTTGAAGTAATATACAGTGAGTAAATCCTATTCTAGGGTCTTCCAGGTATTGGTTAGAGAAAGTTTTAGAATTTTAATTCTCTAGGTTCATAATCATTATCACCAACAAACCATGCTTATTTAGTACTTTATAAGATTTAGAGCAATTCTAAGTACTTAAATTATTTGAGCCTCTGAAAAACTGTATGAAGTATTTTCAGTGGCCCCATTTTAATATTGGGGGCTTCCCTTATAGCTCAGTCAGTAAAGGATCTGCCTGCAATGCAGGAGACCTGGGTTCGATCCCCTGGGTTGGGACGATCCCCTGCAGAAGGAAATGGCAACCCACTCCAGTATCCTTGCCTGGAAAATCTCACGGACAGAGGAGCCTGGTGGGCTGCAGTCCATGGGGTCGCAAAGAGTAGGACACGACTGAGCGACTCACACACACAACATACATATTTCAATATTAATATATGAACTGAAGAGTCCCCCAGAGGTTTAATGAGTTACTGATAAAACTATCATGCTAGTGAGTGAAAGACTTGAAAAGAGCATTCAGATCTTCTGGCTCTTAGCAGTGATGATAGTATTAAACGAAAGAGTGCATATAAGGTAACTTACAGATTTTTAAAATAACCTTTATCAGGATAAGGAATTTCCCTCCTTTATTTCTAAATTTTGATAGGTCTTATTTATGAATGGGTGTTGACTTTTATCTAATGCTTCTTCTGGATTGATTAAGATAATCAGGACTTTTTCTCCCTTACCCTTGATGACTTATTAGATTGATTGTATGTAAAATACTGAAACAACTTTGCAGGAAACGTCCCTGGCAGCCCAGTGGTTACGATTCCAACTCCTCCTATGCAAGTGGCATGAGTTCAGTTCCTGGTCAGGGAAGTTCCACATCTCACAGGACGTGGCCAAAAATAAATTAATTACAAGTAAATAACAACCTTGCATTCCTCGGACAATCCTCACTTGGCATGATGTATTACTCTTTATATATGCCTCTATTTCACTTGCATACATCTTGTTAAAGATTTTTATACCTATATTTTTTAGGTATATTCAGTTCTGTTCACTTCAGTCGCTCAGTTGTGTCCAACTCTTTGTGACCCCATGAACTGCAGAGGCCAGGCCTCCCTGTCCATCAACAACTCCCGAAGTCCACCCAAATCCACGTCCGTTGAGTCAGTGATGCCATCCAGCCATCTCATCCTCTGTCATCCCCTTCTCCTCCTGCCCTCAATCCTTCCCAGCATCAGAGTCTTTTCCAATGAGTCAACTCTTCACATGAGGTGGCCAAAGT
>NW_011494898.1:4356232-4362573 GCF_000754665.1 Bison bison bison
TCTTAGTTTTCTGAATGTTGAGTTTTAAGCCAACTTTTTCACTCTCCTCTTTCACTTTCATCAAGAGGCTTTTTAGTTCCTTTTCACTTTCTGCCATAAGGGTGGTGTCATCTGCATATCTGAGGTTATTGATATTTCTCCTGGCAATCTTGATTCCAGCTTGTGCTTCTTCCAGCCCAGCGTTTCTCATGATGTACTCTGCATATAAGTTCAATAAGCAGGGTGACAATATACAGCCTTGATGAACTCCTTTTCCTATTTGGAACCAGTCTGTTGTTCCATGTCCAGTTCTAACTGTTGCTTCCTGACCAGCACACAGGTTTCTCAAAAGGCAGGTCAGGTGGTCTGGTATTCCCATCTCTTTCAGAATTTTCCACGGTTTATTGTGATCCACAGTCAAAGGCTTTGGCATAGTCAATAAAGCAGAAATAGATGTTTTTCTGGAACTCTCCTGCCTTTTCCATGATCCAGCAGATGTTGGCAATTTGATCTCTGGTTCCTCTGCCTTTTCTAAAACCAGCTTGAACATCTGGTAGTTCACGGTTCACGTATTGCTGAAGCCTGGCTTGGAGAATTTTGAACATTACTTTCCTAGCATGTGAGATGAGTTTGAGCATAGTTTGAGAGTAGTTTGAGCATTTGTTGGCATTGCCTTTCTTTGGGATTGGAATTGAAAACTGACCTTTTCCAGTCCTGTGACCACTGCTGAGTTTTCCAAATTGGCCAGTATTTATAGTTTTCTTGTAATGAATATATGGACACAGAAATTATGCAGGCTTCAAAAAACAAAGTGGAGAATGCTTTCTCTTCCTCTTTTTTTCTGAAACCATTTGTCAAAAACTGGTCATTTTTCTTTGCTTGAATTTTTTATAGAATTCACCAAGAAGCCCATTAGGTCAGACCTACCTACCCTGATAACTCTAACCAAAACAGCTGCCTCTGCTCTTTACTTTCATAGCTCTCCATTGATTTCCTTCCTTTGCTTTTGTGTGAGTTAGTAACTATGTACTCATATAATCAATGTCTATCCATAGGGTCGCACAGAGTTGGACACGACTGAAGCGACTTAGCATGTATGCATGCATTAGAGAAGGAAATGGCAACCCACTCAGTGTTCTTGCCTGGAGAATCCCAGGGACAGAGGAGCCTGATGGGCTGCCATCTATGGGGTCGCACAGTCGGACACAACTGAAGTGACTTAGCAGCAGCAGCATACCCCCCAGACTAAACACTGAGAGCTGGGATCGTGTCTAGTTTGTTTATGATGATGTCTTAGAACCTAGAATAATAACAACTGGCAAATACAACTTATGTACTTGTTGAATGGTTAAATGAATGAATGAATGAATATAACTGTTGGATACTGTTTTCACACCTTCCCTGTATTCTACGAGCTATTGTTATAAGTACATTAATTTTCATATTTCAGTACAGTATAATGAACTCTACACTTTTCTCACTTAAGCTTATATTTTTGTATTCTTACATTAATATAAAGTACAGTGTAATGAAAACAGTATGAGACAGATAAGAAAATTTTGAGGGCCTTTTTCCATGTTATTCTGTATAACCCTACACTGATCATGGTATTCACAAGATACGTGATATTGGTTTGGACATTAGACATTTAATTGATTTTAGTTCCTTCATTTCAATCTAAAAATTATAATGTTGCCTTTCCCTAATGGCAAATATGTGAAAATGTTTGATAAATCCTAAAATGTTACAAAAAGCTACGGGGTTGTCAATGATAATGTTGAAATTGAGAAGGTTTACCTTGCAAGTATGCATTTATGTTTCCTTTAATACTCATTCAAAATGCATATATTTGAATATTTTTGTGTCTAGAAAAAATGCTGGACAAAAATATTTTCTCTATGGTGTACGGGTTTGCATTTACAGTGAGGGGGAAGAACTTAAAAAAAGAGCATGCTACTTAGATTATTGTGACCACGCCATTATTGTCTCTATGTATTAACTCACCTCCCTGTATTCTATTCATAAAACTGATCGGTGTCTTGAGAAATGTCCCCACAGTATCACAATGAAGGCTCCTTTTTAATATGGAAATCAAGCCACTTTCACTTAGAATTTGACAGAGTAATTCTTCTCCAATCTAAAGACAGGAGAAGGACAAGACACACTGTTTCCTAGTCAGTCCTTCAAAGTCCTGGAATCCTGTGAGACTCCAGGAAAAGAAGTAACTCAAAGCACAGAATCCCAAATAAGTTATTCAGAAATCAAGTGGCTGCTTTGACACAGTTCAAATAGGATAACAAAACCATTCGACAATTTTACCAGCGAACAGGCAGCACTGACCTTGGAGAAAAGCCATAACCATGGTCAGAAATAATTTCAGCTGCCATCAGCAACATTATATATTCATGAAGTTATGTTTATTTGTCCTTTGCATCAAACATACTTACAAACTAACCAAGTACTTAAGTTGTCTTTGCCCTCTTTGACACCAGCATAAACAGCTACAATATACATTACACATCTTTCAACTGCACAGAAAAGAACTATTTCATAAAGCATGAAAACATGATGCTGAAACTTCTTTCTCCTCCTACTCTTCCTACCATCAAAAGCCCTACAGACTCTTCTTAGGGTTTTCAAGGTATTGGTATAAATATTTCTTAACCTCAGTTAATTCTAGAGGCAAGATCCAAGTAAAATTCAGAACAATGAAAGGAGGAGAAAGAAAGGAAAAAATCCTCTCTCTACACATTTAGCTGGAAGAAGACAAATGCCCTGCAACAAAACACATTTTATGTGTTGAGCTCCCTCTTCTAATTGTAAATGTGGAATTTCAAAATAAAGGGACACAGTAAAATGACAATGTCTCCAGAAAGGCAGGCAGGCTAACTACCAAGAGGCTGAAAGAGGACATTTCTTTTACTGAATTCATCATAGTCAAAGGTCTGCGCTTCAGCTTATATAGGCTCAGTTCAGTTCAGTTGCTCAGTCATGTCCGACTCTTTGTGACCCCATGGACTGCAGTACACCAGGCTTCTCTGTCCATCACCAACTCCCGGAGCATACTCAAATTCATGTCCATCGAGTCGGTGATGCCATCCAACCATCTCATCCTCTGTCATCCTCTTCTCCTCCTACCTTGAATCATTATTCCCAGCATCAGGGTCTTTTCAAATGAGTCAGTTCTTTGCATCAAGTGGCCAAAGTATTGAAGTTTCAGCTTCAGCATCAGTCCTTCCAATGAACTTTCAGGACTGATTTCCTTTAGGATGGACTGGATCAATCTCCTTGCCATTCAAGGGACTCTCAAAAGTCATCTCGAACACCATAGATGTGATGGAGAAGCATCAATTCTTTAGCGCTCAGCTTCTTTGTAGTCCAACTCTCACATCCATACATGACAATTGGAAAAACCATAGCTTTGAGTAGATGGACCTTTGTTGGCAAAGTAACATCTCTGCTTTTTAATATGCTGTCTAGGTTGGTCATAGCTTTTCTTTCAAGGAGCAAGCATCTTTTAGTTTCATAGCTGCAGTCACCATCTGCAGTGATTTTGGAGCCCCCCAGAATAAAGTCTGTCACTGTTTCCATTATTTCACCACCCCTTTGCCATGAAGAGATGTGACCAAACATCATGATCTTAGTTTTCTGAATGTGGAGCTTTAAGCCAACTTTTTCACTCTTCTCTTTCACTTTCATCAAGAGGCTCTCTAGTTCTTCCTCAATTTCTGCCATAAGGGTGGTGTCATCTGCATATCTGAGGTTATTGATATATCTCTTGGCAATCTTGATTTCAATTTGTGCTTCATCCAGCCTGGCATTTCACATGATGTACTCTGCCTATAAGTTAAATAAGCAGGGTGACAATATACAGCCTTGAAGTACTCCTTTCCCAATTTGGAACCAATCTGTTGTTCCATGTCCAGTTCTAACTGTTGCTTCTTGACCTGTAAGCATATTTCTCAGGAGGCAGGTCAGGTGCTCTGATATTCCCACCTGTTTAAGAATTTTCCACAGTTTGTTGTGATCCCCACACAGTCAAAGGCTTTGGCATTGTCAATAAAGCAAAAGTAGATATTTTTCTCAAACTTTCTTGCTTTTTTGATGATTCAGCCCTGGAACTCTCTTGCCTTTTCAATGATCCAGTGAATGTTGGCAATTTGATCTCTGGTTCTTCTACCTCTTCTAAATCCAGCTTAAACATCTGGAAGTTCATGGTTTACATACTGTTGAAGCCTGGCTTGGAGAATTTTGAGCATTACTTTACTAGCATGTGAGATGAGTGCAATTGTGCAAGATTGAGCATTCTGTGGCATTGCCTTTCTTTGGGATCGGAATGACAACTGACTTTTCCCAGTCCTGTGGCCACTGCTGAGTTTTCCAAATTTGTTGGCATATTGAGTGCAGCACTTTCACAGCATCATCTTTCAGGATTTGGAATAGCTCAACTGGAATTCCATCACCTCCACTAGCTTTGTTTGTAGTGATGCTTCCTAAGGCCCACTTGACTTCACATTTCAGGATGTCTGGCTCTAGGTAAGTGATCACACCATCGTGATTATCTGGGTCATGAAGATCTTTTTTGTATAGTTCTGTGTATTCTTGCCACCTCTTTCTTCTTAATATCTTCTGCTTCTGTTAGATCCATATCATTTCTGTCCTTTATTGTACCCATCTTTGCATGAAATATTCTCTTGGTATCTCTAATTTTCTTGAAGTGATCTCTAGTCTTCCCCATTCTATTGTTTTCCTCTATTTCTTTGCACTGATCACTGAGGAAGGCTTTCTTATCTCTCCTTGCTATTCTTTGGAACTCTGCATTCAAATGGCTATATCTTTCCTTTGTTCCTTTGCCTTTCACTTCTCTCTTCCTTCTCAGCTATTTATAAGGCCTCCTCAGACAACCATTTTGCCTTTTTCCATTTCTTTTTCTTGGGGATGGTATTGATCCCTGCTTCCTGAACAATGTCAGGAAAATCTTTCCATAGTTCTTCAGGCACTCTGTCTATCAGATCCAGTCCCTTGAATCTTTTTCTCACTTCCACTGTATAATCATAAGGGATTTGATTTAGGTCTTACCTAAATGGTCTAGTGGTTTCCCTTACTTTCTTCAATTTAAGTATGAATTTGGCAATAAGGAGTTCATGATCTGAGCCACAGTCAGCTCCCAGTCTTGTTTTTGCTGACTGTATAGAGCTTCTCCATCTTTGGCTGCAAAGAATATAATCAATCTGATTTCGGTATTGACTATCTGGTGAAGTCCATGTGTAGAGTCTTCTCTTGTGTTGATGGAAGAGGGTGTTTGCTATGACCAGTGTGTTCTCTTGTCAAAAGTCTATTAGCCTTTGCCCTGCTTTATTCTCTATTCCAAGGCCAAATTTGCCTGTTACTCCAGGCATCTCTTGAGTTTCTACTTTTGCATTCCAGTCCCCTGTAATGAAAAGGACACCTTTTGGGGTGTTAGTTCTAGAGGGTCTTGTAGGTCTTCAAAGAACCATTCAACTTCAACTCCTTCAGCATTACTGTTCATGGCATAGACTTGGATTACTGTGATATTGAATGGTTTGCCTTGGAAGCAAACAGGGATCATTCTGTCATTTTTGAGATTGCATCCAAATACTGTGGTTCAGACTCTTGTTGACCATGATGGCTACTCCATTTCTTCTAAGGGATTCTTGCCTCAGTAGTAGATATAATAGCCATCTGAGTTAAATTCACCCATTCCAGTCCATTTTATTTATTTTTTTTAATTTTATTTTATTTTTAAACTTTACAATATTGTATTGGTTTTGCCAAATATCGAAATGAATCTGCCACAGGTATACATGTGTTCCCCGTCTTGAACCCTCCTCCCTCCCCATACCATCCCTCTGGGTGGTCCCAGTGCACCAGCCCCAAGCATCCAATATCGTGCACTGAACCTGGACTGGCAACTCATTCCATATATGATATTATACATATTTCAATGCTATTCTCCCAAATGATCCCACCCTCTCCCTCTCCCAGAGTCCAAAAGACTGTTCTATACATCAGTGTCTCTTTTGCTGTCTCATATACAGGGTTATTGTTACCATCTTTCTAAATTCCATAGATATGCGTTAGTATACTGTATTGGTGTTTTTCTTTCTGGCTTACTTCACTCTGTATAATAGGCTCCAGTTTCTCCACCTCATTAGAACTGATTCAAATGTATTCTTTTTAATGGCTGAGTAATACTCCATTGTGTATATGTACCACTGCTTTCTTATCCATTCATCTGTTGATGGACATCTAGGTTGCTTCCATGTCCTGGCTATTATAAACAGTGCTGCGATGAACATTGGGGTACATGTGTCTCTTTCCCTTCTGGTTTCCTCAGTCTG
>NW_011494898.1:4362721-4363802 GCF_000754665.1 Bison bison bison
GCATAAAATGGTACCTCATAGTGGTTTTGATTTGCATTTCTCTGATAATGAGTGATGTTGAGCATCTTTTCATGTGTTTGTTAGCCATCTGTATGTCTTCTTTGGAGAAATGTCTGTTTAGGTCTTTGGCCCATTTTTTGATTGGGTCATTTATTTTTCTGGAATTCAGCTGTAGGAGTTGCTTGTATATTTTTGAGATTAGTTGTTTGTCAGTTGCTTCATTTGCTATTATTTTCTCCCATTCTGAAGGCTGTCTTTTCACCTTGCTTATAGTTTCCTTTGTTGTGCAGAAGCTTTTAAGTTTAATTAGGTCCCATTTGTTTATTTTTGCTTTTATTTCCAATATTCTGGGAGGTGGGTCATAGAGGATCCTGCTGTGATGTATGTTGGAGAGTGTTTTGCCTATATTCTCCTCTAGGAGTTTTATAGTTTCTGGTCTTATGTTTAGATCTTTAATCCATTTTGAGTTTATTTTTGTGTATGGTGTTAGAAAGTGCTCTAGTTTCATTCTTTTACAAGTGGTTGACCAGTTTTCCCAGCACCACTTGTTAAAGAGATTGTCTTTAATCCATTGTATATTCTTGCCTCCTTTGTCAAAGATAAAGTGTCCATATGTGCGTGGATTTATCTCTGGGCTTTCTATTTTGTTCCATTGGTCTATATTTCTATCTTTGTGCCAGTACCATACTGTCTTGATGACTGTGGCTTTATAGTAGAGCCTGAAGTCAGGTAGGTTGATTCCTCCAGTTCCATTCTTCTTTCTCAAGATTGCTTTGGCTATTCGAGGTTTTTTGTATTTCCATACAAATTGTGAAATTATTTGTTCCAGCTCTGTGAAGAATACCATTGGTAGCTTGATAGGGATTGCATTAAATCTATAAAGTGCTTTGGGTAGTATACTCATTTTCACTATATTGATTCTTCCAATCCACGAACATGGTATATTTCTCCATCTATTAGTGTCCTTTTTGATTTCTTTCACGTGTTATATAGTTTTCTATATATAGGTCTTTAGTTTCTTTAGGTAGATAAATTCCTAAGTATTTTATTCTTTCCGTTGCAATGGTGAATGGAATTGTTT
>NW_011494898.1:4364719-4365986 GCF_000754665.1 Bison bison bison
TGGACCTGGGCTTTTGTTTGCTGGAAGATTTCTGATTACAGTTTCAATTTCCGTGCTTGTGATGGATCTGTTAAGATTTTCTATTTCTTCCTGGTCCAGTTTTGGAAAGTTGTACTTTTCTAAGAATTTGTCCATTTCTTCCACGTTGTCCATTTTATTGGCATATAATTGCTGATAGTAGTCTCTTATGATCCTTTGTATTTCTGTGTTGTCTGTTGTGATCTCTCCATTTTCATTTCTAATTTTATTGATTTGATTTTTCTCCCTTTGTTTCTTGATGAGTCTGGCTAATGGTTTGTCAATTTTATTTATCCTTTCAAAGAACCAGCTTTTGGCTTTTTTGATTTTTGCTATGGTCTCTTCTGTTTCCTTTGCATTTATTTCTACCCTAATTTTTAAGATTTCTTTCCTTCTACTAACCCTGGGGTTCTTCATTTCTTCCTTTTCTAGTTGCTTTAGGTGTACAGGCAGGTTATTTATTTGACTTTTTTCTTGTTTCTTGAGGTATGCCTGTATTGCTATGAACTTTCCCCTTAGGACTGCTTTTACAGTGTCCCACAAGGTTTGGGTTGTTGTGTTTTCATTTTCATTCGTTTCTATGCAAATTTTGATTTCTTTCTTGATTTCTTCTGTGATTTGTTGGTTATTCAGCAGTGTGTTGTTCAGCCTCCATATGTTGGAATTTTTAATAGTTTTTCTCCTGTAATTGAGATCTAATCTTACTGGATTGTGGTCAGAAAACATGCTTGGAATGATTTCAATTTTTATGAATTTACCAAGGCTAGATTTGTGGCCCAGGATGCGATCTATCCTGGACAAGGTTCCATGTGCACTTGAGAAAACGGTGAAATTCATTGTTTTGGGATGAAATGTCCTATAGATATCAATTAGGTCTAACTGGGCTGTTGTATCATTTATTTATTTACTTTATTGTCACCCTGCTTATTTTATTTTTAAACTTTACAATATTGTATTAGTTTTGCCAAATATTGAAATGAATCTGCCACAGGTATACCTGTGTTCCCCATCCTGAACCCTCCTCCCTCCTCCCTCCCCATACCCTCCTCTGGGTCGTCCCAGTGCACCAGCCCCAAGCATCTAGTATCGTGCATCGAACCTGGACTGGTGACTCGTTTCATACATGATAATATACATGTTTCAATGCCATTTTCCCAAATCTCCCCACCCTTTCCCTCTCCCACAGAGTCCATAAGACTGATCTATACATCGGTGTCTCTTTTGCTGTCTCGTACACAGGGTTATTGCT
>NW_011494898.1:4366086-4369446 GCF_000754665.1 Bison bison bison
TTTTCTTTCTGGCTTACTTCACTCTGTATAATAGGTTCCAGTTTCATCCATCTCATTAGAACTGATTCAAATGTATTCTTTTTAATGGCTGAGTAATACTCCATTGTGTATATGTATTGTTTAAAGTTTGTGTTTCCTTGTTAATTTTCTGTTTAGTTGATCTATCCATAGGTGTGAGTGAGGTATTAAAGTCTCCCACTATTATTGTGTTATTGTTAATTTCTCCTTTCATACTTGTTAGCATTTGTCTTATATATTGTGGTGCTCCCCTGTTGGGTGCATATATATTTATAATTGTTATATCTTCTTCTTGGATTGATCCTTTGATCATTATGTAGTGACCGTCTTTGTCTCTTTTCACAGCCTTTGTTTTGAAGTCTATTTTATCTGATATGAGTATTGCTACTCCTGCTTTCTTTTGGCCCCTATTTGCATGGAAAATCTTTCTCCAGCTCTTCACTTTCAGTCTGTATGTGTCCCCTGTTTTGAGGTGGGTCTCTTGTAGACAGCATATGTAGGGGTCTTGTTTTTATATCCATTCAGCCAGTCTTTGTCTTTTGGTTGGGGCATTCAACCCATTTACATTTAAGGTAATTATTGATAAGTATGATCCCGTTGCCATTTACTTTATTGTTTTGGGTTCGAATTGTTTCCTGTCTAGAGAATATCCTTTAGTATTTGTTGGAGAGCTGATTTGGTGGTGCTGAATTCTCTCAGCTTTTGCTTTTCTGTAAAGCTTTTGATTTCTCCTTCATATTTGAATGAGATCCTTGCTGGCTACAATAATCTGGGCTGTAGGTTATTTTCTTTCATCATTTTAAGTATGTCTTGCCATTCTCTCCTGGCTTGAAGAGTTTCTATTGAAAGATCAGCTGTTATCCTTATGGGAATTCCCTTGTGTGTTATTTGTTGTTTTTCCCTTGCTGCTTTTAATATTTGTTCTTTGTGTTTGATCTTTGTTAATTTGATTAATATGTGTCTTGGGGTGTTTTGCCTTGGGTTTATCCTGTTTGGGACTCTCTGGGTTTCTTGGACTTGAGTGATTATTTCCTTCCCCATTTTAGGGAAGTTTTCAACTATTATCTCCTCAAGTATTTTCTCATGGTCTTTCTTTTTGTCTTCTTCTTCTGGGACTCCTATGATTCGAATGTTGTAGCGTTTAATATTGTTCTGGAGGTCTCTGAGATTGTCCTCATTTCTTTTAATTCGTTTTTCTTTTTTCCTCTCTGATTCATTTATTTCTGCCATTCTATCTTCTAATTCACTTTTCCTATCTTCTGCCTGTTATTCTACTATTTGTTGCCTCCAGAGTGTTTTTTATTTCATTTATTGCATTATTCATTATATATTGACTCTTTTTTATTTCTTCTAGGTCCTTGTTAAACCTTTCTTGCATCTGCTCAATCCTTGTCTCCAGGCTATTTATCTGTGATTCCATTTTGATTTCAAGATTTTGGATCAATTTCACTATCATTATTTGGAATTCTTTATCAGGTAGATTCCCTATCTCTTCCTCTTTTTTTTGGTTTGGTGGGCATTTATTCTGTTCCTTTATCTGCTGGGTATTCCTCTGTCTCTTCATCTTGTTTAAATTACTGAGTTTGGAGTGTCCTTTCTGTGTTCTGGCAGTTTGTGCCGTTCTCTTTATTGTGGCGTTTCCTCGCTGTGTGTGGGTTTGTACAGGTGGCTTGTCAAGGTTTCTTGGTTAAGGAAGCTTGTGTCAGTGTTCTGGTGGGTGGAGCTGGATTTCTTCTCTTTGGAGTGCAATGAAGTGTCCAGTAATGAGTTATGAGATGTCTATGGTTTTGGGGTGACTTTGGGCAGCCTGTATCTTGGAGCTCAGGGCTGTGTTCCTGTGTTGCTGGAGAATTTGCTTGGTATGTCTTGCCCTGGAACTTGTTGGCCCTTGTGTGGTACTTGGTTTCAGTGTATGTGTGGAGGCGTTTGATGAGCTCCGTCAATTAATGTTCCCTGGAGTCAGGAGTTCCCTGGAGTCAGGGTTTGGACTTAAGCCTCCTGCTTCCAGTTATCAGTCTTATTTTTACAGTAGTTTCAAAACTTCTCCTTCTATACTGCACCACTGATAAAACATCTACATTAAAGATGAAAAGTATCTCCACCGTGAGGGTCACCCAGAGAGGTTCACAGCATTACATGGAGAAGAGAAAAGGGAGGAGGGAGTTAGAGGTGACCTGAATGAGATGAGGTGGAATCAATAGAGGAGAGAGTGGGCTAGCCAGTAATCACTTCCTTATGTGCACTCCACAACTCGACCACTCAGAGATGTTCACAGAGTTATACAGAGAAGAGAAGAAGAAGGAAGGAGACAGAGGTGGCCAGGAGGATAAAAGGGGGAAATGAAAAAGAGGGAGACAGATCCAGCCAGTAATCTGTTCCCTAAGTGTTCTCCACCATCTGGAACACAGAAATTCAGAGTTGGGTAGAGTAGAGAGGGGTTAGGGAGGAGACACAGGCGACCTGGTGGAGAAAAAGGAGAGTCCAAAGGGAGAGAGAGCAGTCAAGCCAGTAATCTTGCTCCCTAGTGAAAAATGGGTACTGAATATTGGGTTCTTAAAGGTACAAAATTGGTAACAAATACATAAAAGCAAAAATTAAAAATCTAGAGTAGAGTTGGAATTTCAAAAATACAATGTTAAAGAAAAGAAGAAGGAAAAGAAAGAGAGGGAAAAAAAAAAAACAAACAACAAACAAAGTCGCAAAAATTATAAAGAAAATATAGGTACAAAATTGATAACAAATACCAAAAAGCATAAATTAAAAATCTAGAGCAGAGTTTGGAATTTCAGATTACAATGTTATATAAAAGAAGAGAAAGAAAGAGAGAGAGAGAAAAAAAAAAAAAGTTGCAAAAATTATAAAAAAAAATATAGGTACAAAATTGATAACAAATACCAAAAAGCTAAAGTTAAAAATCTAGAGTAGAGATTGGAATTTCAAAAATACAATGCTAAAGAAAAGAAAAAAAGAAAAAGCAAAAACAAGGTCACAAAAATTATAAAAAATATATATATGAAGTTTGCTTTAAAAAAAAAATAGGGTCTTTTTTTTTTTAAGGTAATAGTAGGTTATAAAAGTGAAAATTAAAGGAATAATAGAGGACTTAAAATTTTTTAAAAAAATTTAAAAAAAAAGAAAGAATGATCATAAAAATAGTAAAAATATATCTAGGACTTTCTCTGGTTTTGTTGTGAGTATTGTGGTGTCAGTTCATTTTCGGCTAGTTCCTTGGTCCGACTTATATTTCTCAAGATCTATAGGCCCCTTCCTATGTAGTCGGTACTAACCACAGGGTTTAATCTATTGCCTGTAGCTTCCAAGGCGGTTCCCTCTGTTATAGCT
>NW_011494898.1:4369879-4402330 GCF_000754665.1 Bison bison bison
CACAGACTCGGCTGGGCCTGCATTTTGTGCCCTTCCCAGGTCCGAGCAGCTCAGGTGATGAGGTGTTTGGCGAGTGCGATTGCTGCGACTTATCGCCTCCCTGCAGCTCAGTTATCCAGGTGTTCAACCGGCGCACCTTCTCAGGGAGATGTTGACCGTCCAGATGCCCAAGAAGTTTTAGTTAGCAAAAAAGCCTGCTTACAGTTTTATAGATAATGTCTCTCTGGGGCTGCGATTGCCCCCTTCCGGCTCTGGCTGCCTGTCACCGGAGGGGGATGGTCTGCAGCCGGCTATCTCTGTTTAGTCCTTTGTTCCGTGCACGGGCCTGGTGGTGTCTTAGGTTAGGGCTAGCTTTTCGCGTGGTAGATATCCCACAGTCTGGTTTGCTAGCCCAAATTATTTTGCTCAGATAGCACTCAGGGTATTCAGGCCAGGTCCTTACTCCAAGCCATGCAGCCCACGCCGCACCTCCCTGCCCAGCCCCCGCTTGCTAGTGGTGTGTGTAGGCATCTGCGCTGCTTCTCCGCTGGGGGAGTTACCATAGGGCTCGCAATCTGCAGGTTTTAATTGTTTATTTATTTTTCCTCCCTGTTATGTTGCCCTCTGTGCTTCCAAGGCTCGGCACAGATTCGGCAGCAAGAAGGTTTCCTGGTGTTTGGAAACTTCTCTCTTTTCAAGACTCCCTTCTAGGGACGGAACTCTGTCCCTCCCTCTTTTGTCTCTTTTTTTGTCTTTTATATTTTTTCCTACCTCCTTTCGAAGACTTGGGTTGCTTTTCTGGGTGCCTGATGTCCTCTGCCGGCATTCAGAAGTTGTTTTGTGGAATTTACTTGGCGTTTAAATGTTCTTTTGATGAATTTGTTGGGGAGAAAGTGTTCTCCCCGTCCTACTCCTCTGCCATCTTAGCTCCTCCCCCTCCAGTCCATTTTAGTTTGCTGTTTCCTAAAATGTCAATGTTCACTCTTGCCATCTCCTGTTTGACCACTTCCAATTTGCCTTGATTCATGGACCTAACATTCCAGTTTCCTATGCAATATTTCTCTTTACAGCATAAGACTTGACTTCCATCACCAGTTACATCCACAACTGGGTATTGTTTTTGCTTTGGCTCCATCCCTTCATTCTTTCTGGAATTATTTCTCCACTGATCTCCAGTAGCATATTGATCACCTACTGACCTGGGGAGTTCATCTTTCAGTGTACTATCTTTTTGCCTTTTCATACTGTTCATGGGGTTCTCAAGGCAATAATACTGAATTGGTTTGCCATTCCCCTCTCCAATGGACCACGTTTTGTCAGAACTCTCCACCAGGACCCATCCATCTTGGTTGGCCCTACACGGCATGGCTCATAGTTTTATTGAGTTAGACAAGGCTGTGGTCCATGTGATCAGATTGATTAATTTTCTGTGACTGTGGTTTTCAGTCTGTCTTCCCTCTGATGGAGAAGGATAAGACGCTTATGGAAGCTCCCTGATGGGAGACACTAACTGAGGGGGAAACTGGGTGGGGCCTTGCTCAGTAAATCTTTAATCCAATTTTCTGTTGATGACTGTGTTCCCTCTCTGTTATTTGACCTGAGGGCCAAGCTATGGTGGAGGTAATGAAGATAATAGCTACCTCCTTCAAAAGGTCCCATGCATACACTGCTGCACGCAGTGCCCCCAACCCGCAGCAGGCCACTGCTGACCCACACGTCCACCAGAGAAACTCCTGGACACTCATGGGCAAGTCTGGGTCTATCTCTTGTGGGGTCACTGCTCCTTTCTCCTGGGTCCTGGTGCACACAAGGTTTTATCTGTGCCCTCCAATAGTCTGTTTCCCAGTGTTGTGTAAGTTCCAGTGGCTCTATGGTGGGGTTAATGGAGGCCTCCTCCAAGAGGACTTATGCCATACACAAGTCTACTGCACCCAGAGCCCCTGCCCCTGTGGCAGTCCATTGCTGACCCGTACCTCCTCAGAAGACACTCACACACAGTTCTGTCTCACTGTCTGTGGGGTCTCTGGGTTCTGGTGTCCACAAGGTTTGTTTGAGCCCTCTGAGCATCTCTGGTGGGTATGGGGCTTGATTCTAAATGTGATTTCACTCCTCCTATCATCTTTCTGGGGTTTCTCCTTCACCCTTGGACATGGGGTATCTCCTCAAAGTCACTCCAGTGCTGCACAGAAACCTAATTTATCAGATCTGGAGAGAAGAGGGCCCTCCACATCAGCCAAGCTTATAGAGATTGACATGTAAAACAAACTATCACTTTATTAATCAAAATGAAAACTGCAATAATCATGTAAAATATATAGCCAGAATATTCTGTATCTCTTGAACAGATTTGCATTGGATACTAAACTATAACCACTTCGAGAATAGGGATTCAAAGGCAAGAGAGTGGCCTGGATGATTTACATAATTAATGCCTTCAGGATAAGTAACCTCATGTGTCCCTATTTGCCACCAAAGATCTGTGAGTGAATCTGTTCAAACCAGCATTTGAACAACATGGTAATTCTAGTTCTTCAAAAATCTGTCTTACTACTGCAAGTTATACCATAAAGCTTTAAGGGTAGTTTTACTTTACTCTGTTTAGCCACAGTAGATTTTTGTTAATGCTCTCAGGACTGATTAATCTGTTAAAGGCTAACTTTAAGAGCACTGATGCCTTGAATACAGACTGTATTTAACATATTCCTGGGAAAGAGAAAATGTCTATCTATAATGTATATTGCAGAAATGTAGACATGCTTACATCTTATTTGAGCATATCACAGAACTCACACAGGTAAATAGTACCCTGATTTATCTCTCCCACTCAACTCTCTTGTTAATATCCTGGAACTCTGGGACTCTATTTTATTCATATTCTATTCCAGAATTTAATCCCAATATCCAGATTGAAAATCAATGTATTCACTGGTTGTTTAAAAGAATACAAACACACACACACACACACACACACACACACACACACATGGAACAGTATCATTTCCCTTGAAGTGAGTTCCCCTTGAAGCAACTTTGTAGGACTTTGTGTGGATTCTGAGAACCTGTCAAAGTATTGGGGTTAGAGTGAAAGAGGATGGGAAATAGAAGTGGGTATAAAACACAGACAGAAAAAAAACAGGACTCCCTAAGACAATGCTTTCACTACTTGTAAATTTTTCTCAGGATAGGCCTGAATCATAAACAGAGCACCTCAAAACAAGACAGGCTTTACATTTTAAGGTTCCTCCTTCTAGCTATGTTCAGGGAATGTTCCTAAATTCAATTTTAGGAAAATTCTGAAGAACCCCTCCCTACTTTTTCAAACGAATCTTCTCTTTACAAAATTTCCAGAGAACGTGCTGATTCCAGGAATGACTGAGTGAAAAAGAAATGGTGAAACTGAGTAAGAGTTGAAAGGAATGGAGCATGCCAGAAACAAATGTTCCATAAGAGTGGAAGTAAGAATGTACTAAGATTAAACAGAAGCTTTCCCATTTTTGAAGGATACAACCATATCTCAAGGAATTTTCTAAATCAAATAATAGAAGCCAAAAGAAAACATTTTATATTAATTATACAAATAAACAAATGCAAACACCATAAAATGAAAAAAAAAATCTGAGGACTCTTCTATAAATTCAATAACAGATAAGCATACAAATTATGAAATTGAATCTACAGAACTACTGTGGAGTAAACAATTTCATTTTGCCCCATGAGATTTCTTCTTTAACTTTTAAAGAACTGTGCAACAAATTGTTTCTTGATGCAATTTAAGATACTAAGCAAGATCAATGTACACACCGATAGAACTTCTGACATCTAAGTTGAGCTACAGATTACAGCCCGTTCAAGCTCCAAGCCAGCCTATAAACATGTGACAACTTTTGTTAGTCTAATGGGCAGTCTACCAAATCTATTTCTAACTTCAAAATTATTATGCTGTGCTTATTTGCCCAGTCATGTCCGACTCTTGTCACCCTATGGACTATAGCTCACCAGGCTCCTCTGTCTATGGAATTCTCCAGGCAAGAATACTGGAGTGGGTTGTCGTGCCCTCCTCCAGGGGATTTTCCCAATCCAGGGATAGAACCCCGGTCTCCCACAGTGCAGGCAGATTCTTCACAGTCTGAGCCACTAGGGAAGCTCAGAATTATTATCAGTCATAATAATGAAACTCAGATCACAACTTGACTTTCAGAGCCAAAGTAATTAACAAAAAGCAATGCCACCAGTGCAGTAAACTAGAATATATTTACTCCTTAACAAAAAGTGTTCATAGAAGTCAGAGAGACCTTTATATGAAATGATACAAACATTTTCATGAATCCACCCTTCACAAATATCAATTCCTCAAGTAATTTTCTATAAGTTTCTCAGATTTGAACTCTGAAAAAATGCTTGGTTTTTTTTGAATAACAAATGCCTCCTCAGCAAGACTTCTAAAAATTTAGGATGGAAGAATTCGGGAGCTGGTTGAATCTGATTTCTTTCTGCCCAGTAGAGTGATATAATGCTTAAGGGCACAGGCCTGGGTTTGAGTCCTGGAATTAACATCTCTTAGCTGTGGATCGCTGATAAAGTTATTAACTCTCTAAGCCTCAGTCTTCTCATCTGTAAAATGGTGATAACAACAGCACTTAACCCAGAGAGTTATGTTGATTAAACAACATAATGCATGAGAAAGTGGCACACAGTAAGCAGTCTGTAAAGGTGGAATTAAAAAATCCTAGAATATATATTTTTGGCGGTCTAGACATTAGAGATTTTTAATATCAAATAACTAACAGAAATGAAATACTATTTATGTTTTCCCCAAGAAGTTGATAGTTTATAGACAATTTATATATCCAATAGTTGACAGACAATTTATATATCTGAAAAAAATAAATATGCATTCTTATAGTTTGAGCCATCTTCCTGAACAGGACACAGAGGTCTTGGGTCTTGAAGTCCACAGTGATGTCATCTGGAGACCATAGTCATCTTTCCCAAAAAATGCTCAAAACTGATTTTCTTCCGTGTAGAGAAAAAGGATTTTCAAAGACATGAGCTATAGTGATTGGTAAATAGCTAGTGTTTCATCAACTTTCTGTACTGCCACAACCTTCGGGCTGGTCTATGGTTCCTTTTTACTGCCACTCAGCTGGCCTGAGAGAAAGGAAAATTATGACTGCAAAGTTAGCAATGCGAAAGGAAGTAAAGTGAAGTCGTTCAGTCGTGTCCGACTCTTAGTGACCCCATGGACTGTACCCTGCGAGGCTCCTCCGTCCATGGGGTTTTCCAGGCAAGAATACTGGAGTGGGTTGCCATTTCCTCCTCCAGGATAGCAATGCAAGTGTACAGGTAAATGCAAGCAGATACATGGGGAAAAAAATTAATGGCCCCAGGGAAGCAAAAGTAAACCACGTATTCAGAGAAAAGAAATACGTCCTCACTTTCTAAGAAGTCCATGTTGTTATCACTTTTTGTGAAAGGAATCAAGCAGGGGCATTTAGCTATAAGGCACAATGGTTAAGATATGTACTGACAGCCTTGGTTAGACTCACACATGCTACTTGGCTTTGAAAGTTCGTTAAGTTTCCATTTACACACAAGGAAAAATGGATAGTAATGTCTCCATCTCATGGTTATTGTTACAATTTACTGAGATAATGTATGTAAACTACAGCATAGAACCCTGTATTGGAACTGTGATAGCTATCATTATATTATTATTTGCTACGGAAGTATCTAAGAGGACCTTTTACTGTGCTTTCCTATCCTTCAATGTTAGAGGTTAGTCTCCCACTAGATTTTCAAATTAAAATACAAAGAAAAAGTCAGCCACAGCCTAAAAGCAAAACAGTAGCCAAACATAGAAGAAAACAGTTGTTCAGCAATGATTTTAAGATACTTAATTCAGTTGCCTTCCCATTGAAAAGACACTCAAAACAAGGGCAGTCCTTCCATTAACCTGAAAGCTTGTGTATATAAAATGGGCACACAGAGACACAAACTTATATGATTTATGTAATTTATATATAAACTGGAGAGGAAGTCAGAGATCTAACTCACTTTACATATTCATGCCTAGAAAATGTCTCCCCCAAGGTTACCAGATGGTTAGTCACTAACACTGAAAGCCAAGTATCTGCCAGTCTTTCCATTAAGACCAACAGCTTTCCATACTATTCATTCCTGGCTTTGATTATCAGCAAAGTTTCTTGTTAGGAAGAGTCGATTTCTAAAGCAATTCTGGATTGCCCTTGAACACTGACAAAAAGAAAGTTAGGACAATTTATATCAGATTTGAGGGATACTTTAGATGATGTCACTTCCCAATTTCATTGCAAGACAGTATTTCCGGGTTTTATTCTCATGACTCAAAGCAATGAAAGAAAGTCAAACATAAAGGGTAGTGTTTACCTGAATAATTGGAACAGCTTCTTATGAGCTGTTTTATTTATACTTTGGGTAAATATATTATTCAGGCAGTTTACTTTCATGCATTACATATTTTTATAACATTTTAAATGCACATAGTTTCATAAACCCTGTCTAATGTACATTGTAGGCTGACAATAATTATTAGAAATTGAAGCATATCACGAAACACTGTAAGAAATTCAGAGAATTTCTAGCCTTTTTTATTTTACTATTGATATATCCACTGTGGAATTTACAGAATGTCATCACCAACTCATCTGAAAGAACAATGATTTTCCTCTACTTACATATTTACATTTGAACACAGATCTTCAGAATAAATCTGCAAAACTAGGACTGATTTATAACAAATCATTGCAAGCATTCCCAGGTTGTTATTAAGCCCATGTGATAATATGGGGGAAACAGTCCATGGGGCCACAAAGACTTGGACACAACTGAGTATAATGCTTATGCTCTTAGCATGAGCATAAGAATAATACCAGGCCGTGTTTTTGCTGCTGTTTAGTAGCTCAGTCATGTCCGACTCTTTGCAGCCCCATGGACTGTAGCCTGTCAGGCTTCTCTGTCCATGGGATTCTCCAGGAAAGAATACTGGAGAGGGTTTGACATTTCCTTCTCCAGGGGAGCTTCCAGACCCAGGGACCAAACCTGTATCTCCTGCATTGGTAGGTGGATTCTTTACCACTGAATCCACTGAGCCACCTGGGGAGCCCATACATGACAAAAATCCATTTTCTCTTACTGTGAGCCAAGAATTGTGTTAAATAACCACTGTAGCTCAGGATTTCTCCATTTTAGCGCTTCTGACATTTGGGACTGGGGCATTATCTTTTGTAGGGAGCTGTCCTGTGCATTATAGGATGTTTTGCAGTATCCATGGCCTCGACCTTCTAGAAGCCAGCCCTCTAACTGAAATGCTTCCAGACATTGCCACATATCTCCAGGGTGGCAAAATTACTCCTGTTGAGAATCACTGCTTTCATTAATTGGATTCTCTCAATAATCCCATGAGGTATATATTATTGTTTCCATTTTGTAGATGAAATGAGAGAAACAAGGAGTTTAGCAATTTGGCCAAGGTCACACAGACAGAAAGTGGAAATCCAATCATTGGCAAATGGCCCATAATTTAATCACTGGATGATACAACCTCACTCAAGGACCCAGATGAACATAAAATCAAGTTCTATGTATCCACAGACATCTTCCCAGCCACAGTGAAATGGAGAGACTCCTTCAGAAAGGGGCACATACCAGTTCCCTGCAAAATTTTTATTTACATGTACAATGTATGAGTCACTGAGTTATGCTGCAGTCACAAGGAAGGTGAAAGTTTTAGTGGCTTAGAGTATCAAAAGTTTGTTTCTGGCTCCAGTTATTAATATACTGTCACTGTCACGTGGCCTGAATGTCTTTCCTCCATCGTCCTGGGATGTGAGTCAAGGATGAGGACTTGCAGGGGACAGACCAGTCTCTCGCAAGGTGATAAACTACCTGGAGAGGCAATGTTTCTGCTCAGAAGTGGCACAGATCACAGTCAAAGCCAGCCAGGTGGTCAAGTGTAAAGACAGTGGGCAGGAAATTGTACCTTCCCTTGAGGGGTGGAGGGTAGGCATTAGGGAGAGGCCAGGTGAAGAGAATTCTTAGTAGGAAAGAATAAAATTTTTGAAAAATAATACAGCCTTCATACAAATACACTGAAAGGTGATAAGAGGTAATGTCATTTAGAAAAACAACTTGTTTATTATTCAAAATGCCCATATCTGTATGTTTCCTAGTGGTTTCTGTTGGAGAAAGCATTTCTGATGTGGCATCTAAATGCCAGAAATGGACATGTTCCATATTTTAGAATCTCAAAACAGTAAAACAGCAGAGATGTCCCAAAACAAAGTGGATGCCATCTTCTGATTCTTTTTTTCACCACCTTCCTTTGAGAGACTCAACAAATTTCTTTCCTTTTCTCTGAACCCATTCCATCGTCTCTTAAATAGAAGCTCTAAAAAAGCTATTCAACTTCTGCCTAATTCCTAGGCTATTCTAAGTAAGAAGAAGGTAATCTTCTGAAAATAGAAAGAGTAAATTGGTCATCACCAGGGCAAGACGGTGGGGGAAATGGGTGGTCAAAGGGTACAAACTCCATTTATAAGATGAACACTTCCTAGAGATGTAATGTGCATACAGCATGGTGACCACAGTCAGCACTACTGTATTGCATATTTGAAAGTTGCTAAGAAAGTAAATCTTAAAAAGTTCTCACCCTACACATAAAAAGGTAACTATATGAAGTGGTGAATGTGTTACTAACCTTATTGTGGTATAATTTCACAAGGTACAGGTATATCAAATCATCACTTTGTACACCTTAAATATAAACAATGCTGTATATGTCTATTATGTCTCAGTAAAACTTGAAAAAAATAAAAAAAGAAAGGGTGCTTGTGTTTGGTATTTTGTGAGAAAACACTGCATCAGTTATGGATGTCTGTAAGAGTATTCATCACAATGTGTACATTACAATGAAAGTTACTCATTGTAATGCTTTCACCGCACAAACCTCCTCTCCCCTCTCCCCTCTGCCACCATTGCCTCTCACTTCCAACTCTCATCCTCACCTTCTCTTTATCATCTCTCTCCCCCTCCCTCCCTTCCTCCCTCTCTCTCTCAAACACACACACACACACACACACACACACAAATATATCCCTACATTCTCTCAGGAAAATTTAACATTATAAAAATCACAGAAGTCACTATAAAACAACACTGGTAAAAAAACATTTGGTTTTTTACCAAATGTTTTAAGGATCATTTAATGGAGCTACATAATACGTACATTTAATTTCAAGTATTCTCGGTCAGGAAGATCCCCTGGAGGACAGCACGGCAACCCACTCCAGTATTCTTGTCTGGAGAATCCCATGGACAGAGGAGCCTGGCGGGCTACAGTCCATAGGGTTGCACAGAGTCAGATACAACTGAAGAGACTTAGCACACACACACATCCTTGGAAGGAAAGGGACAGGGAAGAGAAGTAGAAGGAAGGAGGGTTGGAAAAAGAGAAAAGAGGAGCCCGATAGATTACACACAGTGGCAAATCCTTGACCTCCTCCCATTGAGACACGAAGTCTAGTTTTCCTGCCCTCGACCTTTGAACTGGTCCTAGTGATTTTCTTGATCAATATATAGAATGCAGTCTCAGGGACATTCTAGGACTTGTGAGGGCAGACGACTATACCTTTTAGCCTTGCCGCATTAGCCCCGGCTATTTGGAACACTTAGTACTGTGGATTGAATCATTCTCCCCCTCCCCCCAATGAATTTGTTGAAGTTCAACTGTGAAAGTGATATTATATGGAAATAGAGTCTTTGTGGTTGTAATAAAGCTGAAATGAGATTATAGTGGATGCGTGTGGGCCCTAAATGTAACAATATCCTTATATGGAAAGAGCTATCAGGAGACAGAAGGACGCAAAGGGAACACAGTCACCTCGAAACAAAGGAAGAAAACGGATTGACCCGGCTACAAGCCAAGGAACGTGAAGCACTGCCGACAACCACCAAAAGTTACAAACAGGCGAGGAAGGATTCCTCTCTGGAGCCTTCAGAGAGAGCACCCCACCCCCCATACCCCCAACACTTTGATTTTGGACTTCTAGCTTCCAAAGCTATGAGAGAATAATTTTTTTGCTATTTTAAGCCACTCATCCCCAAGAAACAGAAACATCTGGTCTCAGAATGCTCCCCATGGGAACCTACAACCCATCCATATGATGAGAATCACAAGCGATATGGAAAAACTACATGTGGACATCCATCCACAGCCCTAGCTGAGCTTCCAGTCAACAGGGAGAATCAACCACTGGGAAATCCCTGCTGAAGCAACAGGTTGCAGGTGGAAGAAGTCATTGTGGAAGCTGACACTGTGAATCTGAGATAATCTGCCTAAGCAACTCCATCTAGAATTCCTGATATGCAAGATAAAACTGTTTCTAGCTATTAAGTTTCCTGGTAATTTGTTACATGGTAATAAACAAATGGAGCTTAGTCCAGTACCTAAAGGTGGGTTACATAATAAAAACCTAAAATATATAGCCTTGGCTTTGGGCCAGGTAGCAGGCAGAAACTGGAGGGACTTTGGGGAATCTGCTGGTGATGGCTTGAAGGACAATCAGGAAAGAAAACATCATATTCCAAAAAGGATGTCATAATTTTAAACTGGCAACCTGGATGCCTGTCAGATAATGAACCCTTGGATTTGCCTGAAGAGATTTCTAGACATAAGGTGTAAATTACCAACTGCCCCAGAAAAATCGTTTTCAAATTTCTGACTAATGCAAAAATCAGCAAAATAAATAAATTTCAAGCTACAGGGTCTAGGAATAGAAAAACAGAAGAAAGAAGGTAGGAGAACAAGAAAGAGGAGTGTGATAGATTAAGATTATTCACTAATCCGACTGTTTGCAACCCCATAGACTGTAGTCCACCAGGCTACTCTGTCCAGGGGATTCTCCAGGCAAGAATACTGGAGTGGGTTGCCATTCCCTCATCCAGGAGATCTTCCCATCCCAGGGGCTAAACGTGAGTCTCCTGCATTACAGGTGCATCCTTTACCATCTGAGCCAAGTAAAGAGGTGAGGAGAAGATAAGATTAAAGATGATGACAAATCCTTGACATTGTTCCAACAAAGAGGTGAAATTGAATTCCCGTACCCTTGAATCTGGACTAATGTTCCACATTTATTACATAATAGTGAATAACTGGAACAGGGGAAAAAATGTAGTGAGGGAACAAGAGAAGAAAAACATCTGAAACTGTGAACCTTCTAGAATAAGAATAAAACGCCTGATACAAATCCACCTTTTAATACTGGAGCACTTCACCTGCTCAGTGTTATTCAAATGTTTCAAGATTATACGTACAGTTGCATCATACTCACTAACACAATCAATGACTTTACGTGATGGGTGACCAAAATGGCTGTTTAATTCTGGGGAATATCTAACTAAGCTGTATTCACTCCTTCACTGTATTGTAACTGAGAAAGGCATTTTTGTTCGTAAGGTGGTATCTCCCTAAGGGATTTTCAAGAATAACCTTCTTGCCTTAGGCATGGACTTCAGAACTTCAATTTGACCTAAGATATGTCTTTATCATATCCTTACAAACAAAAAGGATTCATACAAGGCAGAACACGCCTGATACAAAGTTCTGAGTAAGTGTTAAATGAGGAAGATACAAATCTAATACTATGCATTCTTTATAGATAAATCTCCTTCTTCCATCAAATATTTAAAATGGTTCAAAAGCAAGACAATTCACACTCTGTGAAAAATAAAATATGTACATAAGTCCAGCATCAGAGAAAATTTAAGCAGAATAAAAGTAACAAATTACGAATAGTCAAATTAATGCTAAATAGTTAATGAACTGAATTTTATTCTGAGCTTCCAGACAACTAAAGGGGAAAAGGAAATAACCATGTGTGCTTCTTAAAGAAAGTGAAAACCTTTTCAATGCAAAGGAGAAACAAAGTTATTCTGTCAGAGAATTCTGAAAAAAAATATTTCTTAGAAGACTGACATCAGGACACCCTGATTTCAATAATATCTCTACAGTTAGCCTGACACTAAATCACATTTCATTTAATGTTTCTTCAACCTTTTCTCAATGAATAAGAACATCATTTCAAAACTCGTCTCAGTCATAGAAACATATAAGGCCAAGAAAACCTGTCCAAAGACGCACCTCTAATATTTTTTCCCTTTCTCTACAATAATAGGAACTCTTGAAGGTTAAAAAAGCTATTTTTCTTCTCAATGCCTAAGTATAGTATAATGCCATAGTATCACACCTATGTGGCACATGGTATCATGCAGATATACCATACTTCTGTGTTCTGAGAGCACGTCTGAGGCCAGGGTCCTTATATAAAGAAACCAAATTCATTTCCTTTCACAGTTCAGACTCAAAAGAATGACAATGTGATTTGTTTATGCTATGTTAGAATGCATAATAGAATACATAAAAGCATGCAATGATGTATGAAATTCTGGCAAACAAAAAGCTAATATTACTATGGGAGTTATCTGTATGTACTTTTCTTTCCTTTTTCACAATGCATCGCAGTGTGAAACGTTTATAGCCTATAGCTCATACAGAACTAAATCAGAGTCTTGCTTACTAGAAAATTGAAGGAGAACAAGTGGTTTATGCGGGTTAAGCATTAAAATATCCCAAAAGGTTTGCAAAAAAATCAAGACACCAGCACCATTAAAAATAGGCAATAGTAGTAGCACAACGGCAGTATTAAATCTGAATGGTGAGATGGGAAGAGGGAATCATTGCATGAGTTTGGTGGAGATTTACAGAGAGTTTCACAAGGCAGTTTAATGCTTAGGCAGCTGACTTTTATTGCTATCTCAAGGGCCAGATCTGACTAAAACTCTCCCTAGTCTTCACTCCACATTGTGCTAAAATGGAATGGAGCATCTAGGCAAAAAGATTTAATGTCTTTACCATTTGGAGGGAAAAAAAAAAAAAGAGAGAGAGAAGAAGAAAGCTACCTCTGTAGAGCCAGACTGGTAAGTAGCATTTACCTACCCAGCAAGGAGCAATTTCTGTCTGGCTGGGTGGGGGGAGGGTACCATTCCATTTATCTTACAGTTTTATGAGCACTCCGGGTCCTAAAGAACCAAAATAGGCAGAGTAAACTGGGAAAAGTATTTAGAGGCTGATACTGCCGAAGAACAGGTATCTACCCATCAAACAACTTATACTTTTATGAGTACATACTCAGACCAGAAGATAAGAGCATATGAGAGCTGAAGGGCAAAGACAGAGTACTCTCCCCCAGGAGATTAGGACCGAGTCAAGAAGAGATGCAATAACAGAATGTGCTACTTAAAAGTCTCCTAAAGAGTTTATCAGGTCTGGTAGCTTTCAAATTGTCCTCCTGTAAGTCCTACCATAGGAAAGGAAGGAAGATGAGTTCAAAAGAAAAGCCTCCAGCACCCTCTCCAGCTTTAAACAGAGCAGCTCTGCTTTATCTCGTGTGTGCTCAGTCGTGTGTGACTCTTTGAAACCCCATGGACTATATGTAGCCTGCCAGGCTCCTCTGTCCATGGGATTTCCCAGACAAGAATACTGGAGTGGCTTGCATTTCCTTCAGCAGGGTATCTTCCTGACCGAGGAATCAAACCCGAGTCCCCTGCATTGGCAGGATTATTTACCACTGAGCCACATGGGAAGTCCCTACTTTATTTCACATACTGTATTAAACAACAACAACAACTCTATGTTAAGTCCATCAATAGTAAAACTTGAAGGCCTTTTAAGAAAATGATTAATCATTTGAGACGGAAATCTGTTGCTCTGCTTTCCCAGCATTTATTTTTGCCTCTTTGGGTCCCTGAACTGCCGAAGATGCCACAGTTCCCTCACTGTCCTTATCAAGTTGGTTGCAGTAGCAAAGATATTTGGCTAATTAGTTTTATTCAACCTCTCTGGCCACAGAAACTGGTTAGAAAAAAATTTTTATGACTTAAGGCAGATCAGAGCCCAAAAGACTCAGTCCAGGGTTTTTAGGCAAGCCTTCAGGTTAGAGGTAGGTTAATCCATTAGAATTACTGAAAGGATGGGGCTGAGCCTGGAGTTACTTACTGGAAGACACCTTCTGGACAATGGTGTCCAACTCAAGAGAAAGAGCTCCTGTGTGCTGCTTTGTGCAAAGCCAGCCCTGTCCCCGGAGTTTCGGGTATACGACAAATAAACAAACACCTGTTTTTGTTTATAATTTTGTTTTCTCCTCTTTACAAACTAAGGGCTTTGCTGGTGGCTCAGATGGTAAAGAATCTCCTGCAATGCAGGTGACCTAGGGTCAAACTCTGGGTGGGGAAAACCACCCTTGAGAAAAGAATGACAACCCACTCCAGTATTCTTGCCTGGAGAATTCCATGGACACAGGAGCCTGGCAGGCTACAGTCCATGGGGTTGCAAAGAGTCAGACACGACTGAGTGACTCACACACACACAGTAAGTAGACACACCTAATGGGAACCCAGGGACCCTGACTCTCAGGCTCACGCTCCTTCCACACATTCATCCTTGTGCTCAAAGCAGTATACACTCAAAGAAGGAACGACACTCTAAAAATAGCAATGTTTCTAAAAACTGAGGGAAATACCTCTTCCCCCCAAAAAAAATCACATTTTGAATTTAGTAGAGGAACACATAGTCCAAAGCAAATCTGTAGTGGATCCCTTCATTGCATTTGTGAATTCAAATGTGTATGTGCCTTGACCTGAATATCTAATTTCAATCTTGCAGAATCTTCTTAGCCCAAGTCTGTGGTTCAGAGATCCTCAGAAGGGGGTCAGCCTGAGTCATCAGCACCTTTAGAACACATTTTGGCATTTAGAAAGTATGTTTTTGCTCATCCTGAGTCAGTAAATCTTTAGCCCCCCTGACAAAGTGGAAATACTGCAGTGGTAATTAACCATGCTGGGCTTCCCTGGTGGCTCAGTGGTAAAGAATCTGCCTGCCAGTGCAGGAGATAAGGAAGACACAGGTTCAACCCCTGGGTCAGGAGTAGAAAATGGCAACTGACTCCAGTATTCTCACCAGGGAAATCCCATGGACAGAGGAGCCTGGTGGGCTACAGACCATGGGGTCGCAAAGAGTCAGACACGACTTAGCAACTAAATAACAACAATTGACAGTGCCAGAGTTAGATTACTTCATGAGAACTATAGCTCAGTAAATGATCTCTCCCCCTTTGTTCTTTGTATTTTCACTTATTTTAGTGGTGGAAAGGAAATTTTACAAATCCATGCGGTGATAAAATACAGTTCATTTTGTTATGATTAACTAGCTGCCTAGCCTTGGGCAAGAAAGTTCAATACTGAGTCTACTTTCAAGGTGTTTAGGTGAGTAACTCTGCTCTCAAATCTCTTTAGGATCTAGCTATCTCTAAGACTGTGGACTTAATCACATCGTAATCTACACAAATCTAAAATGTGGTGAAGTCTGGCCTTCAACACTTTGATGGGGATGGAGAAGCTGGGTGCAGGCTGCTGAGATAGGCGTCTCAGTGTAGATTTCCTTTGTAAAAGTCTGCTCTATAAATGTTTTTGTCTGTTTTTCTAAAACCTGCATGGAAATGTTTAAGGTAGACAGATTCTAATCAAAAAGCAATTCTTACAAATGTTAGATCAGAAGCAAAATTTGATAGTTAAGAAAAAAAAGACTATCTCCTTAAAAATCATTGATCCGAGAAAAGTAGGTTTATGCAAATCAGTGGCCATTCCCATTCTACACTTGATGCAAATTTTCCAATGTTTCGACAGATCTTATAAAAGTATTTCAGGATATAAACTTTGGGATGAAAATATAACTCATCAGCAATTACTTAGTAAAGCAAATACATGGAATAAAATATTGCTTCTTTTGATAATTCTGTCACTGCTGTCGTAATTTCACAGAAAAAGGAAGCACAGTGTGATGAAAAATGGTTTGAACTTCAAACACAGACCTGGCTCTAACTCATGTCCAACTGGAAATTTACTGTAAGAGATTTGGAGAAGTTACTAAACTCTTAGAAACTTAGTGTATATTTCTATATATATAGTATATTCTTAATAATACATATGTGTGCTCAGTCGCTTCAGTCGTGTCTGAGTTTTTGCAACTCCATGGACTGTAGCCTGCCAGGCTCCTCCCTCCATGGGATTTCCCAGGCAAGGATACTGGAGTGAGTTGCCATTTTCTTCTCCAGGGGATCTTCCTGACCCAGGGATCAAACCAGTGTCTCTTATGTCTCCTGCACTGGCAGGCAGGTTCTTTACCACTAGGACCACCTGGTAAATACACTTAATACATATAATAATATATATATATGTGTGTATATATATACCCACGGACCGTAAATGTATATATATGTGTGTGTGTGTGTGTGTGTATACATATTTTTCTCCAAAGTGACTGAAGGTACTAAAAATAGCAACGCCTAATTAATGAAGGAACCAGTGTGTTATAAAATGTTTCAGTATTCAGACTCTGAACCACACAGCTAACTACAGATAGAAATTCACAGCATACAAAATTATTTGGGGGTATTCTTTATGCCGTTTTCAGAAAATGCTTTACCCCTCACCCCAAAGTTTCAAATGTCTGGTTAGATAGAGCTTGCTTTCTTGGCTTTCTCCTAAATTGTTCCCTTTTTCCCTACATTCAAGGGAAGTCACCATGCTCTCTCATTTTCCTTGTTTGCCTGCTTTCCCCTTGCCCTCCCTTCCTCCCTGTCACCTCTGTTTTTCTTTCTGAGCCTGTTTCATTTTCTTCTTTATAAACTGGCTTATTTAGAATTCCTTCTCTATCCAAAATTCTTGCTAGCTTTCTTTTCAGTCTGACATGGTTTGGCATATTACCCTCTGAGTTTCAATTTCAGAAGTTTCTATGTTTCAATTTCAGAATCAGCATTTATCTTACAATGAAATGACCAAGCAAAGGCAGACAGAGTACAGAGTATCTTCTGGGGCTCTGTGGGAGGAAGGAAGTGTCATTTTTAATCAAGATATGGTTGGGGGAAGCAGGGGAGAAATCACTTAAGCCTTTACCTGTTTGAATGTACAGATTTCAGAAATAACTGGCACAGATGGGAACGTCAAAATGGTATTAGGTTATTGAGAAATAAACATTTGGAAAGAACATAACTGAGACAATGGTAAAGAGAAAGGACTTCAGGAATTAAAACAAAGGATTATCTTATCCTAGTTTTTATCATTTTTTCTGAAGGACCCACAACTCCCAAGTGTAACTGGCCTGAGGCTTTACAGAAGGAGACAGTTGGGAACCCTCAGCTAAAATGAGGAGAGCTCACAGAAAGAAACTTTCTGATAAGAGCTTCTTGAATACCCTCTTCAATACAATCTTAATTTAAGTCACAGCAAAAGTTTACAAATTCTCAAATTGCAATAACAAAATAGAAATACTTATTTATCTCTTATTAAGGACAGTTAAGAGCCTATATTTCTTTAAAATTTGAGAGTTAAAACGGATAAAGTCAAGAGCCAAGCCAAAAAAATTACCATTCTTGCTACAAATTTTGATACAATCTATTCAGAGAAAATAATATTTACTTTGCCCATTATTTATTATTAATCAGAGATCACATTAAAATTGTAGAAGCCAGTATAGTCTTTTCAGTTGATGGAATAAAGAGGGATTTCTTATCTTTTTTTCCTTTCTACTTATTGGGAAGCTTTACTGATTTTTTTTTTTTTTTTTAAGTTGTATCGAATGGTGATTTTAATGTTCAGTAACTTCCTTCAGGGGTAGAGTGACTTTAGAATCAATAGTACATACCAGTAAAGCTATACTAGGTTATGCTGTAATAATAATTATAATAATAATCTCCAAATCTCAGTAAACTTCTAAAAAAAAAATGCCATTGTTCCTTCTTCATATGCATCCTGGATCAGCTGGGAGCTTTGCTCTGAGAATGATTAAACAACCACTATTTTGAACCTCTCAGGATTTCTGTTCAACATATCCACTACAGAGCTGTTTTTGAAATCATGGTGTCCTCGGTGACAATTCACTGAAGCATGTCATTTTCATAATTCTATGATGAAACAATGTATACAATGATTATAGGAAAATAAGAAAACGTGTGTACGTTTGCTAAGGCACAGAATACCTGTGTAAGTATACAGCTGACTCGGACAGTGGGTTTGAATTGCATGAGTCAATTTATTGCAGCTTCTTTTTCCATAGTAAAAACAGCAGTACTACATGATCCATGGTTGATTGAACCCACTGACGCAGTAGCATGGATACGGAGGAAATGAGTGTGTAGAGTATACATAGGGCTGGCTATGAATTAGAGCGGGATTTCTACTATGTGGAAGGTCAGTGCCTCTGAGCTCCACTGTTCAAGGGTCAACAGTAAGTATAAGAAATTGGTAAGCGTGGTAGACTATGAAGGAGAACTAGATAGCTCACAATAGGTTTAGATACAGAATTACTTTTCTGTTTATACGCATCTATATATGCTTCTTATTGTACTATGTGGAGGAATTTTCTGCTAAAGGTAAATAGTCACTAAAATACTTCTTTTTAAATGCCTCTGATCAAGGCTGCTGCTGCTAAGTCACTTCAGTCATGTCCGACTCTGTGCGACCCCATAGACGGCAGCCCACCAGGCTCCGCCGTCCCTGGGATTCTCCAGGCAAGAACACTGGAGTGGGTTGCCATTTCCTTCTCCAATGCAGGAAAGTGAAAAGTGAAAGTGAAGTTGCTCAGTCGTGTCCGACTCTTAGAGACCTCATGGACTGCAGCCCACCAAGCTCCTCCGTCCATGGGGTTTTCCAGGCAAGAGCACTGGAGTGGGGTGCCATTGCCTTCTCCTCTTATCAAGGCTAGGTCACAAGAACACTGAACATAGCATACAGTAAAGTTGGTTAGTTCATGAAGAACTAACTTTACTGGTCTCCTTGTCATTTTGAGCCACTCCCTGAAACCACAAGTCCCAGATAACACAGCTTATGATTTCAAAAATATTATCAGATTTTCACCACACAGATCCCTCATTTCACTACAAAATACACAGGCAATGAGAAAGGGGGAATTTCACAGCATCTCGGCGCATGGAGAAACTCTGGAGGTCATCTGGTTTAATGGCCCAAGTAACTTACATAACAGTGTACATCAACTATATTTCACTTAAATAAAAAACTGTTCTATGCTGCCTTAGCATCCACTTGGGATAGAAGAAGGCAGCCATATGGATAAGATTAGCTCATGCTTCAACGAAAGCCCCTCTGTTTTATATAGCTTTTCCTTGTTAAGTTTTTGTCCAAAGTAACGATCCTAAAATATCTTCGAAGGCCACCTATGTGAGAATCTCCTCTATAACATGCTGATAAGAAACAATCCAACTTCTGCAAGAGAACCTTAAAGGCTAAGAATTCACCACCTCATTAAGGGCTTGGATAGCTTCAACTTTTAGAAAGTTTGTCTCCCACTAAGCCAAAATCTGCCTTCCTATAACTTTGATCAATTGGTTCACATTCTTGCTTTGGGCTATTTAATTGCTGGTAGAGATTTCAGTTGCTTGCCTGAAGGCAGAAGACTTAATGTTTTGTAACTACTATTGATCTTTGGCCAGCTTTGGCCTGTAGCTGGGCAGCTAGATAATTTATTTCTCTTTGAGGTTCTCTGATACTACCTCTGAGCTCCATTTTCTGTTTTATTTCTTGACGCTTACATTTCTTTATGTAAAGAAATTTGAACACATGATCTTTTTTTTTTTTTTTTTACTATGAGCTACACATTTTTACATAAATACCAATTAGCTGCTAATTATTAAATGTGTAGGTGAGAGGGCACAGATACATATTTATAGCTCAAATGAAAGCTTGCTGTAATTTCGATTAAATATTATGAAAATCTTTATAACAGTAATATTAGAAAATTAAGTAAGGGAACAAACTGCCAAGAAAGGTTGCATAATGACTGTCACTAGAGGTATTCAAAGAAGAAATGGCCACCTGTTGGGAAATGATGGTTTAGAGCTAATTACATCTTCTGGTTATCATCTGTGGATATTTATCTAGACTATCCTCTTCAGATTACTTTAAATTTTAGTGATTTTAAAAGGCACAATTTAAGCATATTTATATAAGCACATGTCTGAATCATCCATCAATACTACTTTTAAAAAATTGCTATTAAATGCTTAGAATTTTTAGTATCCTACATAATCCTCAAGAAATAATCTGAAAAAATGGGAGCACAAAAATGCTCACTGTAGACTTATTTATGGGAGTACATAACTCATAAACAATCTAACTGTCAAAACATAGTAAACTGGCTAATAACTTATGATACACGCATGCAAGGAAAAACTGGGTAACCAATTAAGCTGTACTCACAGTTTGTAATAACATATATAATATTAACTGTTATACTATTAAGTGGAAAACCAAGGCCTGAAGCTGCATACAAAATATGATTTCAACTATGGGGAAAACTGAATAGGAAAAAATAGTATAGCTCTGCCAACAAAGTGACGAATATTTTAATATAGACCATTTCCTCTGCTACACTTAAGAAGGTTGGATAAAAATATATAACAAAGATAAGTAAGTTAGATGAAATGATCAATGCTTCATAAATCTAGGACTCTAAAATTCCTCTGTGTGAGGAAGATTAAAGAGCTGTACACAGACCCATAGCAATAGGAAAGAAACTTGGTAACTGCTCTGGGCTCTAGGTGGGTAGAAGGAGGTGAAGGCATTTCCTTCAAACCTTTGCCATGCTCATACGTGGAATACAAAGGTATATAACCTTGAAAGTAGGGTCTAAAACCAAAGATACACTTGGGCCCCAGCAGAAGGGAATTCTATTGCTTCCAGTACACAGGACTTTGCAGACAGAAGACAACTCCAGCTGAAGTTGAGTCTACAATAAAAGGTTACCAACAGCACACAGAACAAACAAATCCATATAGAAGGGTCCACAAATATAGATACAGAAACTGAACTGACACTCAAAGTAAAAGAAATAATATAATATAGACAGTGAAAGTAGTATGAAAGCCACTAAAAGGATTAAAAGAAATCTAAAAGCCATCAGGAAGCACAACCATGCTCTTAAAAGAATACTGAGTATATCTGTACAAGTACAAATAGGAATTTTAGAAGACATGTAAGAGGGTTAAAAAAATATTAGATGTAATTAGTGGGCTTTGGGGCAGGTTTAAAGAAATCACCTAAAATGCAGCCCAGGAAGATAAAATCAAAAATATATACTGCAGTTGTTAATAGGCATGAAGTATTAAATTTAGAAGGTTCAAAATCATGTAAATGGCATCTCCAGAAAGAGAAAGGAAAGTCTGGATGAGAAAATATATTAATACACTTAATGAAATAATGAAATTACGAAACATGTGAAGTTTGAATTCCCAAGAATAACTGATAGAAAAAAAATCATGCTGGGTCATATATATCATATATTGTATGCAGAATACCATAGAAGAATAAGGCAAACAAATGCTGTCAAAGAAAAAAGACAAATTACCTAAAATTGAAGGACAATTGAAGACAAAGGTATCCCAGATCAAATTCAGAAGCCTTGAGACAGGAGACTTATGTCTTCTAGTAACTAAGAGGAAAGAAACACAAGCTTAAAAGTCTATGACCTGCTCAACTATCACTCAAGAGTGAGGGCAAAATTTTCAGGAAAAACCTACCAATGACTGATAATTACTATAAAGTACACAATGAAAAGAGGAAATTCAATGCGTAAGGAACATGTGAGATAAAAGAATTAATAGGTATACAGAAGCTGATAAATCTGTGGATAAATCCACACTTGCCTTGAATATAAAAATCAAGATTCCCACTTTAGGCACAATGAAAAAATGACAGAAAATAATGGATGGAAAATGATGAACAAGACTTTAAGGCAAAATATATTATTAAGGAAGAGACGAAATGTTTCATAATCATTAAAGGAACCATTCACCATGGATATAATATCCTGAACTAAGATGGACACAGAAACTACCATCAGAAGTCAAGAGAACAATGACAATCAATATAACATCATTGTAGAACTAATAACATTACAGGGAATCCATTCTGAGGGGGCTCAGCGTCTCCTGCTTGGTTCTCAGTTTCATATATAAAACCATAGATATTAAGAAATGTATTCTATATTAAGCTGGAAGTTGTATTTGTAAAAGGAGCACTGTCATAGGTAAAGGTAACAAATATTTCCTTTGGCATGCTTAATTAAGTACAGAAAGAATGGAATTAATGTGTGACTCACAAATGAGGTTCCAGGAGGAATCAGTGATAAAGGCAACATAATTACAACTCAAACAAATAGCAACACAAGATCATTCTGTCACAGCTCCAGGCTCTCAGCTGCAAAACACTGAATAGCTGTCTTTGCAGAGGAGAGGTACCTACCCAAGTCCTTTCCGTGATGGTCCCCACTTCTGCTCTCTTGACCATTTCCTCCTTTCTACTGGTTTGAGAACACCCAGGGAGCAATGTGGCTGCTGAAATCTTCCACCGTCCGTTTCTAGTTCCATAGGCTGCTCTATCCCTACCCCAGGTGTTATTTTGTGAGGTAAGTGTGTCCTGCGGAGAAGGCAATGGCAACCCACTCCAGTGTTCTTGCCTGGAGGATCCCAGGGACGGTGGAGCCTGGCGGGCTGCCGTCTATGGGGTCGCACAGAGTCAAACACGACTGAAGCGACTTAGCAGCAGCGGCAGCAGCATGTCCTGAGTCACCGTAACTGCGTATCTTCTCCCAGTCTCCCACTTGATTAGACCAAGCCTCATGGGAGGAAGCGACAGCATTCCCTTCTCATGGTAAAGGCACAATGTTTACTGTATGCTATTCTGCTCCCTCCAGTACCTACAGAACTTCTGCATCACATCTACAGATGTATGAAGCCTGCTATTCAGGATACACAGTATCTTCATTTTGGCCTTGTATATGGACATTTTGTGAATGTCACTTATTCTTGGTAAGAACAAATCTAAAGGTCAGAGGATTTTAGATACATCCATAGGATCAAGCTTGTTATACTGACATGCAAAAAGCCTGTATTCTTATTACTTTTGTTATCTGCTGCTTCCATTAGTTTCTAGGAGATAGCTGTTCTCTGTAATAGTGTGGATTTGGTGTATAGCATCAAATTTTTATAAAATGTTAAGCCTGAATTACAGAACTTTGTGCATCATTAAAAGCAGTTTTATTCTTTTTAAGCATAGAAAAATAATCCCTAAAAATTGAGTATAAACTATGCAACAAAGGAAGTCTTAACAATACTAAACAACTGTCTTACAGAATAGGTTATTTGATGATCATGTTATAAACTAGAAATTAACAACAACAACAAAAAAAATGGAGGGTTAACAAAAACCTTAGAAATTAAAGAGTACTTTCCAGTAGTTAATGTTTTAAAGAATTCACCATTGAGATCACAATTTAAAATAATGAAAACTCTGTGTATCTAGTAATTAAGTATTTATAGCAAAATTAACTTTCTTAAAAACATACACACAGTGATACTCTAATCATGAAGTGGTTTTAGGCTAGTAATTGTATATATGGTAAAGCAAATCTCTACTTCACAACTAATAAAACAATATAACCAAAATATATTAATTAGTGTGAAAGAAAAAGAACAACTTTTAAATTCTTGGAAGAAAATACTGGAGAAAATCTTTATGATAATGGGATGGAGTTGGATTTCTTAGACATAAAAAGTGCATACCATAAATTAAAAATACTTGTAAATATGGATATATTATTTTTAATGTACCCAAAGAAACTATGTGCCAAGTTTAAAAATCAATAACAGATTGAGAGATATTTTCAAGGCATAAAATTGTCAAAATTAATTGGTTAATATGTACATTGAAATCAATACAGAAATCAAAGACTTCTGTAGAAGAAAACTGTAGGAATATGGACAGGCAATAAAAGGGGAAATAAAAATGGTCATTATATTTATGAAGGGACACTTGACCTCACTAGTAGTCTGAGACACAAAAAATTAAAATGACATTAAGGTAACACATTACTGCAGAGAGCTATAGGGAAATAAATAAAACCTGAATATACCACCTGCTGACAAGGAGGTAGAGGATCAACCAGCTTCCATAACCAGAAGAATTATCTACTCTATAACCACTACTGAGAACAAGTTGGTATTATTAAATATAGGCAGTGTGTGCATGCTTGCACAAATATAGGCATTAAAACATTCTTTATACTGTATTAAAAAGGTAAAAGAAACAGCCTAAGTACTCATCAATAGGGGAATAGCTAAGTGACTAATATTTATACAGTGTAACATTTTAAAACAGTTCAAATGAAAGGGCTATATTACCTAATTAAACAGATGAATATGGGAAACAATTTTGAGTGAAAAAAAAGTTGTGGAAACATGTACAATATATTTGCGTAAAATGTAAATACATGCAAATCAGAACTCTATATTGTTTGGTCATGGATACATGTAAAATTATATTCAGGTCAAGGCAGTGGCTACATCTCCATGGAGAGGGATAGCAAAGAGAGAGTTATACTTTGTTTCAATAATAGATTGGAAAATTTGAAATTAAAAATAACACCTGAAGCAGTTATGGCAAACTGTTCATTTTTAGTAAATCTGAGTTGTGAATACATAGTATTTTTTGTGTGTTATTTATAGTGTTTTACACATAGAAATAATCCAGAATTTCAAGAAAAATTCCTTGGGTAACAGGATTTACACCAAAATATTACTAAGAGCTGTTTCTTGGTGAAGGAATTAAACTTTTGTTGTATACTTCTTTTTTTTTTTTTTTGTATACTTCTTTCTACATCTAACTTTTCCTAATTTTTCTTCAATAAGAATATTTTTATTTTATTTTTAGAATAAAATTTATCTTACTTGTGGCTCAGCTGGTAAAGAATCCACCTGCAATGTGGGAGATCTGGGTTCAATCTCTGGGTTGGAAAGATCCCCTGGAGAAGGGAAAGGCTACCCACTCCAGTATTTTGGTTTGTAGAGTTCCATGGTCCACGGGAACGCAAAGAGTCAACACAGCTGAGTGACTTTCACTTCACTTTACTTACTTTTTTAAAAACATATCTAGGACTCTCCTCCGAAGATTTCTTCTTAAACTAGGCTGCTATCACACTAAAGGTGATACAGTTAGAGAAGGGATCATTTCTTTGAAGAGTTAACAGAAGTTTACTTTGGATTCCTTTCAATACCATTAAAAGAGTTGCCTTTACTTTGTTAACTACTGACATGGATGCTGAGATTTATTATCATCTGAATCAGTGGGGCAGAATGATTTATTCTTGGCACTGAAATTTAGGTCCTCAAGGATGAAAACATCACCAAAGAATGCAAATGATCAAATTAAGCACTCTATTTTTTCTATTTCTAAGGATGACTTGGACTATATAATTCAGGTGGCTTGCTTTGCTAAAGTAAGATCAATGTCTCCTGCCTGGTTTTTGACTCATACTTGTTTGCCTGGAGTTACAGGGAGGACTTTTATAAGTGTTCCTCGTGATACTAGGCTCTTAAATTGATATATTCTTATTTTTAAAACTGGTAGGATTTTTGTACCGAGTAAAACACCAAACTTCACACGTCAAAGGAGAAAATGGATTTCTGATCTGCAGAAAGCATAGTGTGCATCCATATCTTCTCTAGCACCCAGTCATGCCTATTTGACACAATTTACACTTAAATTGGTTATATTTTAGGAATTTTTTGCAATAGTTTTATCTAAAAATTACATTTGCTGCACAGGCATTTAATATACTACTAGATGATTATTTATTTTTTTCAAGGTCTTTCAAAACCTTGATGTTTTTGAGAGCAACTGTCACCCTCAGCATCTCTTTCCCTAGACTGAGAATATATGATTTTATCATGTGCAATGGGCTTAGGCATCAAGCAAACCCTTTAGACCGATCACATATTCTCAAGATTCTTTGAGGTTAATTAAAAATGGACACTGTAACATTATGCAAAGACATCTAAGCTTCCTCTCCTGGAATGGAGAAATAACATCGAATTTTCCCAGCTTTATCAAGTGCTTTACAGAAATCATAAAAGGAGAACAATTGTTTCCAAAGAAAATAATCCTTTGAAACTTTTACTTCTCTAAAAATCCTTATCTTTTGCTCTTTCAGGGTATCACTTCATTTATAACATATGCACACACACACACGCACACACCCCCAGCCTGAATTAGATATTCTATTGACATGTTTTGGAAGGAGGGAAGATTAAGCTAAGTGTTTTGATATTCAAACCGACTGTTCCATGGTTTCTAATCATTGCAAACCTGATGTTTTAAATCATTAAGCCATTCCCTCTAGCTTACCATGGGAATATATTTCCATATAGTTTGCTGTGATATATTGAGAGCGATAAGAATTAGAATTCATTTGCCATTTAATTTTTCTCCCAAAGTGACTTAAAAAGGTCATCTAATGCCCACAATTCTTCTATTTCCAGAATATTTTTATTTCATCTATCAGAAACCCCTGTGTCAAGGTAATTTATTTGACTAAACTTCTAGGATTTCAGCATCATGGTTATATTTATTTGAATAAATCCAGAGTTCTATCTGATTCTAACCAGCAAATTATGGGAAAACAGAAAATGGTGATAGTTAATAAATCTAATTTATCATGAAGTAAGTTCCTGCATTTTTCCTTACACTGAAGTGATGTCAAAATATCACAGGTGTCCATTTTTTTATTTTAATACTAATTTGCTCTTAAAGTATATCCCAAGCTATTGAGATCCCTAGTTATTATATTTCTCTGATCTAAAACACATTTTCTTAAATGAAGGCTTAGTTTCATTTATTGAATTTTCTGATAACATTATATAATTTCTTCTCCTCCCTCATGTCAATTCCCAGCTGCCCAACCTCTGAGATAATGAAGCAATCAAAATTTTAAAAAAAAGTCAACAAGTCACCATCCATGGTGGCTGCAATCGCTGATGGCTGTTACATCCTTGTTTACTGATATGGCAGGAGATATTCCCTTTCTCAACTGTTAGGGCTGAGAAACCAAGGGAAAAATTAAAAAAGCAAAGACCTATAGGAAAGCTGAGGCTCAGATACTTCAGAAGGTCAATGTAGAGAAATTTCTAAAATAAGGAAAAGCAGGAGTCCTGAGACAGGAACCCCATCAGACTTGAGGGTCAACTATGCTTTCTGAGCCTTAGAGAACTTGTACCTGGATGGATTCCAGAGCAAACGGTGAAAGCAACATCTTATTTCCTTCATATCTCCAGAATTTACCAAGTATCTGATACAGAACAGATTCTCAAGAAATATTTATTGAAAACCAGAAAAAATAACTAAATGGGTAAATAAATAAAAATTAAAGCAGCAAACCATGCATAACTGAAAAGTCACTCTAAATTCTGAAACCATGTCTATCCATCTCCTTTCTTTTTATCAGAGATCTCCTGCCTCAGGTTCCAAGCAGTGGTCCAGAAATGGCTGAAGGGATAAAACATTCCACTTCTCATATAACCAAAGATGCTAAGCTCTTAGTATGTAAAAGTACTCCCAGACAAGTTTGGTAAATGCTGATTCTCAGGCCTAACAGTTGAGAAAGGGAATATCTCCTGCCGTTTCAGTAAACAAGGATGTAACAGCCATCAGCGATTGTAGCCACCATGGATGGTGACTTGGTGAGCCCTGAGGGAACTCAGAAAGAAGAATACCTGCCATCTAGCAGCCATCAGACCTCAGCCACTCTCCATGGTGACCCCTGAGGAAGCTCAGGATGGGAAAACAGGATACTGGCCCTAGATAGTTGAGGTACATATCAAAGGAACGATTTCAGTGAGCCCAGACTCTTCCCATACATAAAAAGTGCTAAATTTCTTAACTTGGGTTATCTGGTTTTCTTTAATTAACAGTAATCTTATGATGTCTAGACTACCTGCCCTTTGTTGTAAAATGTCTAGGTAACGTGGCTCCTCACCTCACCTCCTCAGAGCAGTTTTCTCAGGGTCACTTGACATGCTGTATCCCAGGCTTGAAATCCTAAAAATTCCCACTGAATAAAATATAACTCTCAACTTTTAAGTTGTAACTATGTTTTAAGTCCACACATTCAAAGAATCGAATTCAGTGATTTAGGAGATAAGTCAATACTTTCTAATGGAAGATAAAATAACAGTTAACAATTTATTAAATGCTTACTAGTACTACTCACGGAGAAGGCAATGGCATCCCACTCCAGTGTTCTTGCCTGGAGAATCCCAGGGACGGAGAAGCCTGGTAGGCTGCAGTCCATGGGGTCGCACAGAGTCGGACACGACTGAAGCGACTTAGCAGCAAGAGCAGCAGCAGCAGTACTATTCATGGAGAAGGCAATGGCAACCCACTCCAGTGTTCTTGCCTGGAGAATCCCAGGGACGGGGGAGCCTGGGTTGCACAGCGTCGGACCCGACTGCAGCGACTTAGCAGCAGCAGCAGTACTATTCACAGTGGTTTGCCCTAGCAAATAATCTGTATAAGCCACTAATGACCAATCATTTTTAAAAGCCCCTCCCCATGAGATGAGAGGTTGCTTTGACCTTGGTTCTGCTATGTACCTGCTCAGGAGAAAAGACTAAAGAGTAACGTGAGAGCATGGCCTCAGGTCTCTGGAGAGATGCTGGCCTTTGTCTCCATCTCCTCTGTTTACTAAAAGAGAAAAACGAAACAAACAAAAAAGCCTAAAAACACTGTCCATTTTCCTTAAAACATAGCATAATTTTTACCATAAAAGAAAGCTTGGAGAATGAAACAATTTCATTTAACCATTCTGGGGACCAAAAATAACAGAGCTTTTCCTCCGCTCATTAAGGCAAGAATCATCATCCTTTGCAAGAATTCTCAGATGGAAAATGCTGATAGGTAATTCCATTACATCAACTCTAGTCTAAAAAGAAACAGAATCTGGATTCTCATCCTACTGTTTTAAACCAGCCAGTTTATATGAGTCCCCCAGGTATGTATTACACGGATATTTCCAAGGGTAAAGAAGGCATGTGTCACCTCTCAATGTGCAGGCAACTGCACATAAAATACCTCTGTGGCTTGTTGCTGAAAAGTCACACCTCTGATCCACAGATCGGCTTAATTTACCCATTTTTCAACATGTTAATACATTTCCCTATTTTAAATTCCTGCTTAGTGGAAAGTTTCCCCCATTGAGCATCTGATTTAATTTTGTCTGCTTGGATGCCCTTTAGGTAAAGGACACCATTCAATATCAGAATTAGAAGCATTCTATTCATTTCTCCCCCTGCAGCCAGGGAAAGAGAAAGTAGAGTGCAGAGAGGCAGAGATTCAAACAACTCTAGATGCAGCAATTCTCCAGCCGCTGAGCAATGAGGTTTCATACGCTGCTGGAGGACCCATTCATCTTAATCCATCTGGAAAGAGGGCTACGCGCAATATTTCACAATCTAAGTACTTTCTGACAAATCTATTAATTATGCACTCAAACAAATTATTTGCTGCCTGTGGAGGGTTGCTACTGGATTTTCTCCTGTGCCAGAATCCATGTTCTCTTTTCTGCTTTTAACTCATTGCTGTCATCGGCACAGTCATAGGAGTCCCCTCTTTTTAATCATCTATTATTTTACCTTTGATGTGGTCACTAGGAGAGAAGCTGAACAGGGGACCGAGGTAGCATGATACCAAATAGCTGAAAGATATTTTCTGCCCACTTCCTTACAACTTTTTGTCTTCTGTTCTCCTTTGCCAGAGTGTATGGACGATGTCTACTCTACGTGCTCAACCATCAGATGAGACCATTCGTCTAAAGCTTACTGACGTTTCCCACCCACGACTTCTTTTCCTCAGTTCTGAAGACAAGGCCTCCTCCCCAATGCATGAATAACAGCTTTCTGAAACATGCACAATGTTTAGAAGGAAAAAAAAGAAACAGAGATGCAATTTATTCTCACTAATTTGATGATTACACTCAAGTTCTAGTATATCATTTAAAAAGATCAAATTAAAAAAATAATAATTTCCTAGCCTTCGAAGTACTGTGTGCAATTACAGGAAAATATTGAAAACAATTACAAGGACATAAAAATCACCCATAATACCACCTTTTAAAAAGATGTGTGCATGCCTTTCTAGTCTTTCTATATATATTGAAGATGTATGTGATACATATGAAAAAATACATGTATGTATAATTTTATATGGATTTTAACTTACACTTTCACACATATTTTCTACATTACTGAGACCTTGACATTTGTTGGGGTAATACAATTAAGAACAATATCTTCTCCTAACCCCAAAATCCTCTCCAACAAAGACAGAAGAGAAAGAAGACACTTGTATTATTGAATAACCATTTACCCAAAATGTGATCTGCATTGCAAGCAATCTGCCAAGGGATTGCAAAGACAGAAAGACATCTCACCCTTTTATACAGCCAAGCAGATACAACCCATCACACACATGTGTTCAAGATAAATAATAACTAGTCCTCAAATAAGATGACTTGACAGCACCATTTGTCACAAATTGTTCCCAACTTTACCTGGCAATTGAGGTGACCATCTGTTAGCTAATGGGCTTTACCAAAGAAAAAACAAACTTCTCCTATCTTTATGACAGGAAGCACTTTTGCAACATGCTCAAGGCACAAACATCTTATTTTTTCTTCGTATTTGTTTTTACAATATACACAACATTTTAAAAATATTTTCATTTCCTGTCATAAAGGTAAAGAGTAATTTACCTAAGCATTCTCTACTAATTATTAACTAACCCAATTTTCAATAATTTTGCAACATACATTTTTTCATTTAAATTTTTTAAATTAATTTTTATTGGAGTATAGTTGACTTACCATGTTGTATTAATTTCTGCTGTATGGCAACATCAGTTATACATATACATATATCTACTGTTTCTTAGAGTCTATTCCCATATAGGTTATTACAGGGTACTGAGTAGAGTTTCTTGTGCTATACAGTAGGCTTTTAATCATTATCTATCTTATATATAGTAGTGTATATATGTCAATCCCAACCTCCCCGTTTATCCCTCCTCACCCTTTTCTCCCTTGGTAAGTGTAAGTTTGTTTTCTACATTTGTGACTCTATTTTGTTTTGTAAACAGTTTCATTTGTACCATTTTTTTTTAGTTTCCACATATAAGTGATATCATATGATATTTGTCTTTCTTATGAATAAGGCTTTCAATCACTTTTATTTTCAAAGACCACATGAAATATTACAGTGTTCTCTTTAAATATTGCATTAAAATATACGCATGCTTAGACACACACACACAGTTAGTGTACTTCTGATAATTTAAAATGCATACAGCAAGTATATTCAGTGACCAGCTGCATGTACTCAACACTGCATTAAGTGCTTAGAAAAGGTACTATTCAGATCCTAACCATCAAAATCCTGAGTTGAAGATGAGTTCCTTAAGAACATCCATCAACTGGCCCATTGTTCAATCTACGCAAACAAGGAGCATTTATGACCCATCTTGTGTCTCTCAGAACTGCTCCTTCTGTAAAAAGACTAAGCACCGTCCATTTTAATGGTCATTAGCTCCTCTGATAATGGGAAAAAAATCATTTTTCAAATGGCAGTTGGGTGGTTTGGAAAAGTGAGTTTGCCTTCAAGAAGACAGAGAAAAATATTTTACTTTTCTATTTTGGAGATGATGCTGAGTCAAAACATCTTTAACTTTTCCAAAATATTTTTTTCCTTTTGAGGTAAGTAGACTCACTGTCATTTTACACCTAAAGGAAATGAGGTGCTGGGGGAAGTGGGTCATAGAGCAAACAAATGGGAAATCCACAGTTTGAGCTGATTGCCACCAGATTTCAAAATTCCTCTTTTCTGCATTATGGTAGGATGCAGTAACCACAAGAAAGTTTCTACTCCTTGCCTTGCAAAGTATCTGTATGTCAAATTAACTGTAATTTCATAACCACTAGCAAAAAGGAAGGCACAGTGTAAAACCCAAGAACTTGCAACTGAACAAATATATGGCAGCAGACTTTAAAAAGAATTCATACGGAATTTTGGAATCTCAATTCAGTATACAAAGAAAGGAAATAAGATAAAGCCTTACCGATGTGCAAAACAGCCAGCATTATTTGCCATAATTCAGTCTCAGAAAAGAAGTCCTCCAAGTCAGCATAAATTTTAATAAATTGACAATAATTTCACAAATTGCACCTCCCTAAACTCAATTTGTTTTCCAGAGTTTTGGCAATGGTCAGATGCTCTCTGTATATTAGCAAAAAAAAAAAAAGGTGAAACACTAAAATTTATAATTAACAATTAATTTCAATATAACAGCAAAAATTGGCTTTTAATTTCTTAAAGAAAAAATTTTACAGTAATATCAAATTACATAATTTATGTTGAACAGAAGTTAGTCAAAGCAGCCAGAGCTTCTTTACCTTTCTCTGAAGAAAACCACCTTTTTTTTTTTTTTTAA
>NW_011494898.1:4402430-4421083 GCF_000754665.1 Bison bison bison
CCCCCTTTTTTTTTTTTTTTGGCTAATATAATGTTCTCTTTTCAGTACCTGCAGATTGTTTGTTAATCATTAATGTAACCTCTTTGCAATAGATGGGAAAATGCACCATCAATACTTACATTACTCTTTCAAAGATTATATTCAATGGTCAAAATAGTCCTCTTTGCTCACAGTATAGAATTTCCATCAAATCATGATTGAGCACAAAAACAGTTTAGTCACTGAAAGAGTATCCCCTGATTTAGCTTTCTCTAAGAGATGTAGCATGGTATCCTAACTGGTCCAGGTTTGAAACTGGACAGGTCTAGAATGTGGAGCATGGAACTAAATGCTTAACCATCTAACTTAACCATCCTCTTAACATATCCGTTTGCTCAATTTTACATATACACACACACAAAGAATGAAATAATTAAGCCATGAATGTGAGAAAATGGTAAAATGCCATTGGTTGTCATCATGATACAGCCTCTGTCCAGCTGTACTCTTATCCTCAGTTTGGCCTACCAGACTAGTTTTGAGTCTCAGAGAGGAGGCTGCTGTTGTTTAATTGCTAAGTCATATCCAATTTTTTGTGACACTATGGACTATAGCCCAGCAGGTTCCTCTGTTCATGGGATTTCCCAGGCAAGAATACTGGAGTGGGTTATCATTTCCTTCCCCAGGGGATCTTCCCAACCCAGGGACCTGCATCTCCATCATTGCCAGGCAGATTCTTTACCACTGAGCCACTGAAAGTGAACATTACTCAGTCGTGTCCGACTCTTTGCAACCTCCTAGACTGTCCATGGAATTCTCTAGGCCAGAATACTGGAGTGGGTAGCCTTTCCCTTTTCCAGGGGGTCTTCCCAACCCAGGGATCAAACCCAGGTCTCCCATATTGCAGGCGGATTCTTTACCAGCTGAGCCACAAGGGAAGCCCAAGAAGACTGGAGTAGGTAGCCGATCCCTTCTCCAGGGGATCTTCCTGACCCAGGAATCGAATCAGGGTCTTGCATATTGAAGGCAATTCTTTACCTACTGAGCTATCAGGGAAGCCTCAAAGAGGAGGGAGAGAGTTCAAAACTGAACAGGCTGACTCAAGACAATCAGGACTGCCTTGGAGCACGAAAACCAAATAATACATGAATTCAGGATAAGGTGGGTGTTGGGCAATGGGAGGATACAGTGTGCCTGCTCACATCAGGACCAAGGAGAGCAGCAGAACTGAATTATGACGGCAACGTAGAAACACAACAGCAGCAGTGCTCACTTATTGCAACTAATGGCAGGCCCAGTGCAGATCTCTCACTGGGCCCTGATGGAGACATGATTTGGGGATTGTTCATTAGCAAATGGATTTTAGAGGTAAAATGAAATGAAGATAATCATGTTAATGGAATATAATTCATACCTACATCCAGTCAGACCTTAGCCATGAAATTTATATAACATGTTGTACATATATCATCTTTAAACCAAACAGTTTCTTAAAAGACTTTTGCTGTGATGATTGCCGACAATATATTTCATGTATCTGAACACTCCCCATCGTCACCCACTATGGAAAGCAGCCCAGGTGAAGAAGAAGCTGGAAACAAGACATATCTGATCCCAAGGCATTGTTTATTGTGCCAGCTGCAGTAGACTCGTCCAAGAGAAGTTGGGAGATTAAGGATTAACTGTTAATGAAGCACCTTAAATATACCAAGACCCATGTCAGACATTTAACGATACCACCTAACTCTTACATCAGCTAGAAGAAGGATTAATGATCACTCTGCCATAGACAAATTCAGAGGAAGCAGAATTCAGTTCATACACTTGTCCTACAATTAGCCTTAGAAAACCCTCTGTGACATCATCCACAGGAGGCCATGTTTTGTCTCTTTTCTTTATGGAAGTTGTCAGAACAATACCCTAAGTCTAACCATAACCCTATCTTCCCCTGTCTCTCTTCCAGTCTAACTACAAGAGATGCATGCAGATAACCTTTACGCAAATAGCCTACCTGCTGGCACAACACACCACTAAGAAACTAAGGAGCCAGTGGGACTCCATGACTCAGGGAGCTCAAACCCGGTGCTCCGTGACAATCTAGAGCAATGGGACGGGTGGGAGGTGGAAGGGAGGTTCAAGACAGGGAGGACATCCGTACTGTAGGAGGAAATGGCAACCCATTCCAGTGTGTTCCTGCCTGGAGAATTCCATGGGCAGAGGAGCCTGGCAGGCTACAGTCCGTGGGGGGTCGCACAGAGTGGGACACGACTGAAGCAACTTAGTCCATAGGACACATGGTGGATTCACGTTGACATATGGCAGAAACCGACACAATATTGTAAAGCAATAATTCCCAATTAAAAAATATTAATTGAATAAAAATTAAAAAAAAAAAGAAACTGATGGTCCTAATATTCTGAAAATTTCAACAATTGGAAGAGTTTGTTGCAAACAAAAGAAACCGACCCAGGCTAACTTGAGCACAAAAGGTATTCTCGGCATACATGTTCGCTTACATAATCAAAAGGAACCAGAAGAGCCAGGACTCAAGCATAGAGAGCAACCAGGTTAACTCTGGGGAGCAGAAGCAAACGGGCCATGTCCTCAGGGCTCCGCTATCAGGACAAATGAGCCGCAGGCTGTTTGCATCATGAGATATCTCCACTCAAGATTCAGGTCGAGGGAGAGAGGGAGGCCGTGCGCCCACCTGGGTGATGGGCTGAGGCCGGCAGGAGAGAGGAAGGCTCAAAAACTGAATCCATGCAAGCCTGCGCATGCCAGGGGAGGAGACGTCCCCACCGGAGAGTCAAAGTGCTGGGCTGGCGAAATAACGGATCCCCACTATGGTAACGAGAAGCCTCCCAGGCCCTCACAAACGCCTTCCCTTGTCACATGACAGAGCGCTTTCTGCTTACTCACACATTCCTCACAGGGCCCTCTGACGCGCAGGCTGAGCCACGGAGGACTCCGTCTCCCTCACTATCACCACGCACCAGAACCCCTTCCAGCTTTGATTCATTACACACATCACTTCTATCTTAGCCACCAGAACATGATCTATATGGTAATTTATTTCACTGCTTTGTACTGGCTGCCGCCCCCTCACGTCCTATATCATTTAGGCTGAGTTCTGCATAGGCAGCAGTGAACATTCAGACCCAGCCCTGGTGGAGAAAAAAAGAACTCTCCCAGCCCTCCTCACAGAGGGCATCAGCCCAGCCACAGTAGACAGGACAGATTAGCCTCAAGCCCTCTGCCAACATCCGTGTTTTGGAGAATGCTGAGTTCTACAAATCAGAGATGGAGAAAATGAGCAGACAAATGGGTGTAACTGAATCGAACAGCCACAAGCATTGCTCTGAAAGCACACAAAAGCCCTTCTACAGAGATACTGGGTTCTTGAAATTAAGCACTGTAGAGTGTCCAGAGAGAAGTCTAGAAATTTCCTGAACCAGGAGGCAGGATTTGTGATTCTGAAATAGAGATACTGTGTTTGAATTATCCACTTCATTAAGATACCCAAAGAGGTTTTCAATTTACCATTATGACGTTCAAAAATAAAAACATGGGCAAAGGCTACCCTTAGAGATAAACAAAAGTCTGTGCAGGGAGGAAGAGATGAAGTGATGGCTTTGCCAGCAAAAGGAATGAAGCAAAGAATCTGCTGTTACCTGGTGGCCTCCAGAGCTGCATGTTTAACAGGCTCTTTATTTCTGTAAATCTGTCTTCAGAATAATTTGTGGGACAGGCATGCCTCCTTTTACTGTATTTACTAGGTAAAGCAACTTGGTAGGAAAACCTGGACAGCTACAGGGTCAGGGAGAGAGCAACTCAGGAGACCTCAGAATCTTCCTCCCTCGTTTCCCAGCTAAGTGGTCCCCTCACTGCAGGGGAACCCAAGTTCTAGAAGTGGCCAGGAGACAGGCGTGGAGAAGTTGAGTATCTCTGTTCATGAGGTCAGAGAGTCATGACAGTTTTTGTGCTAATTTTTTCTTATAGTTAATTTTTGTTTCCAAGGAAAGAGCAAAGAAGGGTTGCAAGAAGGGAGGGGATATATAAGAGGATTATTAAACAGGAATTTTTAAGAAAGATTAACATTCGACATTAAGTTTGTCTGTGAACTAAGGCTCTTCATCTGCTCATACTTGAAAGAGATCTCCTTCACATAAAGAAGGTCCTATATGAGCAGAATCAAGTGTGTGTGGGTGTGCATTTTCACACACACAGGAGTGGGAGGTAGACTGCCATAGTCCAGATGTGTTCTAGGTGCTTGAGCCATCCTCACCAGGAACTAAGTTGCAGATTGGCCATAGTTAGCTTTTTTGTTCCATATGCCAGTGTTTATTACTATTATTTTAGAACAACATATAAATGACCACCAGTTGTAAGTGCTAAGATGTTTTTAATGTTCTCATTTCCCTAAGTGAATTTTCAACTTACAAATGGATATCAGCTCCTGCTACTTAGCATAAAACTACTTAGCATAAAAGATCCTTCTTTTGGGCTTCCAGGCTCAGACGGTAAAGCGTCTGCTCGCAATGCAGGAGACCTGGGTTCGATCCCTGGGTTGGGAAGATCCCCTGGAGAAGGAAATGGCAACCCACTCCAGTACTCTTGCCTAGAAAATTCCATGGATGGAGGAGCCTGGTGGGCTACAGTCCATGGGGTCACAAAGAGTCGGACACGACTGAGTGACTTCACTTTCACCTTCTATTAACAAATAGCCTATCCGATCTTGTGTCTCCTCATTTCTAGTACTGTGACTTAGCCAGGCTGATGCACATTCGATGTTCCACGTATGTTTAAGACTTTCCAGAAGCTATGCCTTTGTTTATAACATTCCACACGTTGGGAAAAGCCTCCTCAATCCCAATTCTTGATCTTCATTGTCATAGTTCATGATTCACAAATTACCTTTGCCCTGAGCCTAAGCCCACACTGACCTTTTAAGCTCTCACCACAATAATTTTCCTGTCCATAGGTTGCCTTTAGATGCCCTATAGCTATCCATACATTTATTGTTTTTATGTTCACAGTTTATGAGCATTTCAAAGGCAGCAACCAATCTGTCCACACCTTTGCAACCCTAAAGCCATGAACTATGGGGGGGAGGGTACTGCAGTACATACTCAGAAAGTTTTGTTGAATAATTAAGTAGACCTCTTTGAATGGCAACAGACTGTACTCAAAGCACAAGAGAGGGAGGAAAGGGAATGGAGGTAATAAAAAAAATGTAAAAACCGTGGCCCCACTCCCCAAAGGACTTACCTCTACCTCTGGAGAGGCTAAAACCCACATAAAAAATCACAAGAGTACACATCTGACACATAAATTCACATTTTTACCTCGGGGAAATATAACCTACCCTGTGTAGTCCTCTGACCCAGTATATACAGGTGTCTCTGTGGCTACAGGGGAATTGTGAAGATCCGGGAACTGATGAAATCAACAGACCCAGGGAAGTGCCCCCAGCAGGTTTTACTGGGGGGATTCAGGATCTCATGGTTTTAGGAGAAGCCCCTATCCTGGACAGGGCAGAAGACAACTGAGGGGGGCAACCAGAGGTGTGATGTTACTGGCTATCACCCAGGAGTTTGGTCAATCCAACTCAAAGAGATTCCTTTTTAAACATTTTATTTTTCCAGCTATATTGAAGTACAAACAGTATGCCAAAAATACACATAATTAATGTACATAATTTGGACACATGTATACACTCACCTTACCATCACCACTATCAAGGTAATAGATGTATCACCTCCAAAAGTTTTCCTGTGTACCTCTGTCAGTTTTTATTTTCTTTGTGTGTGTGTGTGTGTGTGTGTGTGTGTGTGTGTAGAGCAATTAGCAATTAGTCTGTGTAGAGAGCAATTTGCTAGCAGAGAGCAAATCTCATGCTAAGTGCGCAACATCTTATGTTAACTATAGGAACTATGATGTACAGCACATATCTGGAACTTATTATGTATAAATATAACTTTATCCCTAAGAAGACTCATTTTCAGAGAAGCAGCTGTCACACTGATGTGAACTGCCCTCTAGAGGCAGGAGGAGAGTAATGCTGGTCAGCCCATCTGCGCAGGAATGTTGCTAGAAAGCCAGTGACACTTTCCTCTGGATACCTTCATAGGCTTGAAAATACAGAAAGTGGGTGGAGGCTCACTCTGCTTTATTTTTCTAATTCCCTTAGAAAGTGCCCAGGCGCGCTTCATTTTCCATCAGCACACTTATCACCACCTGGCATAATATCCATTTATTTGCTTATTTGTTATCTTATTTCTCCCGTTAGAATACGAGAAAACCTATTTAGCCTGTTTTGTTTTGCAGCTTCTAGAATGGAGCTGGTCTCTTGGCAAGTGATCATGAATAATTGTTGAATAAATGTATTATTTATAGATAACTAAATTAAATAATTTACTAATTGTTCAAGATGCATTTCAATCCCTTTACATTTCACTTTGCAGAATATGGTGCCTATTAAATGGATAAAGCCTGAACTTCATCTGATGCTCAAAGGAAAAAAATCATAGTTCCTTATCAAAATGGTTTAAATGACTAAATAATATAGCATAGTGTCTGCAACTGAAAAGTAGTTTAGTAAATTTTGTTTATCAACTACCAGAAATAGTTGAATTCTCTCCCATCACACATGCACACATACATACTTTAATGGTAAAATATCTCCCTATTTATCTTCAATGATGGACAAATACCTTATCTTAGGCACATTTGTCTTTAAAGTATAGAAACATAATTCTTAATAATTACTCAAAGCATGCTTAATAAATTAATGAATCTTGCAATAGACATTCTCTAACAGGACCAATGATACCTTGTGTAGTTAATCCAATGCCTAAATCCTGAAAGGTGCTAATATGAATTGCAAATATGCTAAATTTATTAATATCATAAATAAGCAGTCTTAAAATTAAACCCCTGCTATTATCAATAATACTTCTGTTGTGTTAGAAATAAGATCATGAATACCTTTCTGCTTTCAGTTTTTATCTTGCTCTTATTCAGAACAGTTATGAATAATAAATTACACCTATCTCTGTTAAGAAAGACTTCAGAAAGCCCTAAGTTTTGCCTGTTTTACTTCAGAAACTTGTTGCTGACTCATGTGTCTCATCTTCTCATTCTTTCCCTACCTTAAAGCTGATTTGAATTCGTCTGACAACTGGCCTTCTTGTCCTTTCTATCTTCTTCTTTTGTGGATCACTGGCCAGAAAACAGTGGCTCTCAATAAAACACACGTGAGACACTATAGACAGTTTTGAATGCAATTAGAGGGAGCAACGTTTTCTTGTTTTGTTTTGTTTTTAATCTGTATTTTAACACTATTTTCCATCATGCAGGTGTGACCCTTATACTTGAATGGAGTGCTAAACATCTAATAGCCAGAGTTAGAACATGATTCTGTGAAGAGTAACTAAACCAGATTTTGCTCCGCCTCTACAGCACTGGTCACACTACCCATGTTGTCTGTGGTCTTTTACAGCCTTACCCAAGGCTCATCTGACAATACTTCACTTCTGTTTCCAACTAACCAACAACTCAGAATTTTTTTTAACATCATGTCTTCTGGTCTTCTCAGGCTTCCTACGTCTGCATCCCTCCCCAGAGCACTCATTTCTGCTTTCACAGCCTCTTCAAGCTCTCAAGTCATAGGAAAGGGCACAGGGAGGACCAAAGCCTGACAGGACACAAGACTCGGCTGGTCTCAAACTCAGGACGTTCTCTACCCATTTCCAATTTGTCAAAGCATGACTCAGGTGAAATGGCTCCTTTTCAGCTTCCTGAGCCAAACATACTAACACCTCCTTCAGTATTCCTCCACCACTCTGTTAGCACTGACATGATCCCATTCAGCAAATATTTAGAAAGGAAATTTTTAATGTCATCAGATTTAAATACAGACATGTGGCCAGTGATTACTGTAGAGTGCAGCTACATTGCATAGTGTAGATGTAGAATGACACCCCTGTTTCCAGCACCGCCTGAGAAACTTTATTTTTCCAGTGACTTCAATACCTTCTCTCCTATCTCAGTTTGTTCAAGAATAGTTTTGTTTTAGTATTCTTTTTCTCCCATAGAGATGCTATTTTCTTGAGAGGCTACTTTCTCAAATGCTTTTTCTATTTTTTAATTGTTTTCATCCTTTTCATATTAGAGATTTCCTTCTAACCTGATCTTTGGCTCCCCCCCTCAACATAAAAGTGTGAAATTTAACATCCGAATAGAAGTACGTGCTTATGGATAGAGCTTGTGGATGGGGGTCTTTTTTGCACATGGAAGTGACCAATAATGTTGACTTGTTTATTTTTAAAGTTAGCGAATCCCCCATGTCAACTCATTCAGGTTGTTAGATGCAACAGAAAACTTCTGTGCATACCCAGCTCTAGGTGTCCAAAAAGCTGACAGAGGACAACAGTAGAACAAAGGTCTCAACCTTCAGCATATACTTTAGTACTAATGTGGCCTGTCTTCAATAGGGAAGACTGTTCTTGCATTTACAGTACATAGATCCTCTGGTATTACTCGCCAGAGAATGAAACCCCTATGTGTTCTATCTAGAGGCAGAAAGAACATTGCCTGTCTGCAGGATGGGATGGAGAAACTTTTGGTGTTATAAATGCTTCGTAAGCAAACTTTCAGCCATTTCATAAGATTTAAGCATCATCTGAGCCCTTCAAAGTGAAAGTGAAGTCGCTCAGAAATAAAAAAAAAGTCGCTCTTTGCGACCCCATGGACTGTAGCCTATCAGGATCCTCCGTCCATGGTATTTTCCAGGCAAGAGTGCTGGAGTGGATTGCCATTTCCTTCTCCAGGGGATCTTCCCAACCCAGGAATCGAACCCATGTCTCCCGCATTCCGGGCAGATGCTTTACCATCTGAGCCACCAACGAAGTCCTTCAAAGGTCGCCACAAATAAACTGGGTGGTTTCTTAGACCTCCCTGCTGTCCATGTATTAGTCTGCTTTCTAGAGACTTCTTGATTAATCACTATTCTGAAGAATCTGCCTGCCAATGCAGGGAACATGGGTTCAATCCCTGGTCCAGAAAGGTTTCACATGCCATGGAGCGACTAAGCCCATGGGCCACATCTACTAAAGCCTGCACACCCTAGAGCCCATGCTGTGCAACAAGAGCCACCCAAATGAAAAGCCTGAGCACCACATCTAGAGAATGGCCCCCATTTGCTGCAACTAGAGAAAGCCCTCACGCAGCAACAAAGACCTAGCACAGCCAAAAATAAATCAAATTAAATTACTACTCATCCTCTCCTGTTCTGACCACCTTTCTGATAAGGTTGAGCTGAGGTAACTATGTGTTCAGTCTATTATTTTTAACCAGAATACGTCAATATATCTTTCTATTTAAATGTGAGGGGTTTTTGTAGACAAAGAACACTGCCTGCCATTTCAGTAAACAACAAATGTTGCTCACCATCAAGCCATCAGCCTCAGCAGCCCACAAGGACACTGCACCCTGATGGGATGGAGAAAAACAGGATACCAGCCCTAGATACCTGAGATCCACAAAGGATTTATCTTAATGAGTTCAGATTTTTGGGTCTTATACATAGAAGGCAATGGCAAACCACTCCAGTGTTCTTGCCTGGAGAATCCCAGGGACAGAGGAGCCTGTTGGGCTGCCATCTATGGGGTCGCACAGAGTTGGACACGACTGAAGCAACTTAGCAGCAGCAGCAGCAGCAGCATACATAAAAAAGCACTAAAGTCATTTACTTGAGATGCCTGGTTTTTGTGATTAGTAGTTATATTTTGATGTTCCCTTATGTGGGTTTTTTTCCCTCAGGAAAAATTCCTATACACCTGGTTCCTCTCTTACCTCTTTGGAACAGCATCTCAGAGAGAGAGGTTGTCTCCCAGGCTATAGCTCTAAGTGCATTCCCCAGATAAAAATAAAAAAACAACTTTTAGGTGGTGTATTTTTTTTTCTAGTCAGCAGTGAGATGGAGGGATCTTATCCATCCTTTTGTTTCTAGTGCACAGTGCATCAAACAGGACAAGCGCTCTACAACAGTCACTAAAAGAACAGATAAATACAAGAACATATAGATCAATGGAAGAAGGATGGATGGATGGGTAGATGGATGGACACAAGAGAGAGCAACTTCTTCTTGGCTCAAAGAGACTGTGTGAACTATCACCTATGGGGAAAAAAAGAGCTCTCTTTTGACATAGACTGCCTTTGGAGTTGTCTTTCTACCCTGTAAAGAGGTATACCTGCTTTCTAGATCATCAAATGTTTCTCTGGCTTGAATCACAGTGCACTGATATTGACTAGGCTATGCGTGAGATCATTCACCCCTTTTCTATGTTTTATCTTCCCATCAGCAGCCAGTTACATCCCCCAGGCATCTTGTTATGAATAGCATAACAGAAAGTAAAGCTCATTGCTCCTTCTCCTGGAAACTTATGAAGCAACATTGCTACAGTAAGAGACAGTGCCTTGCAATGCAGATTTCATGGATTTTCCATGAAGCATTGTAAGGTAACAGTACGCTTTTCAGTGATTTTTGCTCTGCAGAAGAGTCTTGATTGCATCTAGCATACAATACCATAGCAGTGAAATTCATGAATATTTTACTCATACAGGGAAAAGGAGCCTGCCTAAATAGCTTTTATTTTGTAAGGTTTCAGATTTAGGTGTGTTTTTTTTTTTTTCCCTCCCCTCCCAGATTCTTTCTTTTCCCTTAAACCCTACATTAAACAGCTGCTTTGAAAGTTTCTCTTTCCCTTTAAGTGTTTTCACATTTCCAGGCGGTGCTCCTATGATCTAATAAAATTAAGCTATCAGGGGGAAATCATCGCATCAGTGCTGGGGAAGCATTGTAAAGCACCAGACATCTCGCTAGAAGAGCATCTCTCGGGAGTTTGCTCCGGGAAAGAAGCAGTGGGTGGAATTGCTGAGCTCCTTGGTCTGTTAAGCTGATGCCTGCCTTCCCACACTTGTCTTCTTTACATAAGCATTTTCCTTTTAAGGCAGCCCACGGCAGCTCTGGGAGAGAAGCCGTCAGGCACAACGGTCAGATCTAAATATTCCAGGGAGGAGATAAAAATAAAGTGTTGTACCTGAGTGAATGACCTTCTAACATTTCCAATCTTGAGCTGCTCGATGAAAGTGCTTTCACTTCCCACCTCACTCACCATCCCCACTTTCTGATGTCCTTGTAAATTTTAACTTCCAGGGGACAGCATATGCTTCTGATTGTTAATAGCTACAGCAAAAAGACTGGGGCTTTTTTTTTTTTTTTTGACATGCAGCATTTCATCCAAACTAAAAATGGGCAGCAAGTCAATCCTCAAGTACAACTCACTGGAAATTTATGCCCCCAATGACTACTCATCTAGACAAGCGTATTTTCTTCTACGTAAATCCCTTTTACTTTTGCGACTTGGCTGACTATTGTTCCTTAATGAAGACACAGTGTAGACAAAAACTGACTTCTATAGACAACTGATGCTCCTACTTTAGTGGAATTACTTGGAAGGCTTTATTTAAAATACAGATCTGTAGGCCCTATTCCATATTCCCCAAATCAGAATGTTGGTGGTATTTCAAAAAATTAATGAAATCTAATCTCTAGAATACAATGGGGCTTGAACAAGAAATATAAAATATTTTGGTTTGCTGATTTTAAACATCACAGACTGGCAAAGTTAGACAAATCTAAGCTTGGATAAAGTCTTCCCCACATCCTCTGTCTTTTCTCCTTTCTACCTACTGTTTCTTTTGTCCCTTCTACTTATTCGAGGTCTACATTTAATTTTTGCTTGAAAATGTTTTTCATCTGGGATCCTTCATATGCAGCACAGTATTGAGAATGAAGCAGGCAGTTCACCAGGGTTAACTAGTATTTGAAGATTAAGAGGCCAGAGGAGTGGCGCTGTGCAAGGGGACTATTGTAAGTTCTCATTACTCTGGGGAGAACTCTAGGAAGAAGTCTTGTATTTACATGATATTTTAACCACATTTTTGTGTCCCCAGAAGAATGATTTATTTCTATGACTCCATGGGGCAGATTTCCTTATTTAAGTGGATTCCTCTGTAGATTGACTTGAGTGAGTCACCTTTGACAGATTTTTGGGTTCTATGTTCTCTGGCTGTCTCTGGTCACTTGTGGAGTCCACTCTTCCAACAGCCTCAGAATAACAGAATGAACATTTCAAACAGCTGTCATGAGGAGAATCAACATGACCGAATATACAAAGAGCTATGATTCTTGGCAGGTATTTATAACAGAAAGCACTTCCTTATTCTGAAATAACTGAGGTAATCCCCTTCCTTTTCCCTTTTCTCTCTTTCCTCCACCTCTTACTTTTCTCTCTTACACAAATGCTTTGGCGGTAACAAGGTACAAAAATAGAGATCCAGAGTTGTCATTTTTGTGTCAAATGGCTAGAAAAATGGTACCTGCCTCGGAGCATTTCATTAGGAAATAAACAGGATAACATTTGACAGTACACAGTGTTACCAAGTCCAAGCTCGCTCTACTCAATGCAAGCAAGGTAAGTCAGTGAATCTGAGACAAGGTGTTAGGGTCAGAAAGGGACTTTATTCAGGAGCCGGCTGACCAAGAAGATGGCAGGCTAGTGACTCAAAATAACCATCCTGTGGGTGCCTGGTTGCCAAGTTCTTTTCTAGATCAGAGATGGGGGGGGGGGGGAGGTAAGGAAACATAAGGAAAAAGACTATTCAATCCTTGCAAATATCCCCTAGAATGGCAAGCTTCAGTCAGGGGAATGTGTTAGTTTTAGTTCCTTACAGTCAGTCCGTCACAGCTGCGGCTCAGGTTATCTCCCCTGAGGCAGGCCATTGTGTATGCTTATAATAACAAAAGCAGCAAAATAAGGGTTAAAGTCACATAACCAGATCCAGTATAAATTCAAAATTGACCCTTTCCAGTTACAACAGCATAGATCTAAAATGCAGGAGAGCTTAGAAGATAGTCACTGTACTAACCGTGCACCTAGAGCATATAAAATGAGTTTGCAAGTGTTTCCAATAAGAGCTTCTACAAGTTTAGGCTAAGTCAATTCAGTCGTGTCCGACTCTGTGCGACCCCATAGACGGCAGCCCACCAGGCTCCCCCGTCCCTGGGATTCACCAGGCAAGAACACTGGAGTGGGTTGCCATTTCCTTCTCCAGGTCAATTTCTAGGAGTCCCAATTTCAAATGGAAATTGCTGAGAGACAATGCCAGGACCACGCCAGAATTAAATAAATACCTTCTAAAGCCCACTACAAAAATGTTAGATGAGCATTCCATTCAAAAGACATCAAGAGTTAAGCAATACAACAAATGAAGAGGATACATCTCATTGACCACTGAGAAACTACAGAGTCAATAACCCTGAACACATTTAAGCCCCCGAATACCTAACTACGTCTATGATTAAAAAAAAAAAAAGTTGATAATCATGTATGTTTAATGCTTCTCATCAAGCCAAATGCACCTGTATTTCTCTCATTCTTCAGAAATGCCAGCTGTTAGTTATCCACAATAAATGGGATTTCACATTTTGTGACAAGCCTATTAAGGGGAAAGTACAAATGCTAGACTGAAATAGAGAATAATAAGTTATCAAGACTTTTTTCTCTCAAATATACATCATTATGTTTATTATACTCATTCTCTTCTTGAGAATTTTGTGTTCTAAGGAGGATAGTGGCATTAACAAGAGGCTATATCAGAAAGCATTCTTTAGAAGAAATTTCAGCTGCAGAGCACCACACTCTGTAATGTATTTATTGGAATATCCATTTCCCACTATGATCAACCTTTCAATCTGGTGCCTTTCCAGAACTGTCATACAGTTGCATGAGAGAGAAATGTAGGAGTTATTCTGCTTCAACAACTATATTCAAGTCCTGTCAGCTTCATTTCCCATATATTTGTCAATCAAGTCAATCCACCTCACTCTATCTATATGACACACCTATCTGAACGTATGTCATCTTTTTTCTTACCTGGTTTATAGCAATACCATCATAACTAGTTCATCTGACCCTCTCTAGAGACTCTGAAACCAGACCTGGGTTCAATCCCTGGGTTGGGAAGATCTTCAGGAGAAGGGAAAGTCTACCCACTCCAGTATTCTGGCCTGAAGAATTCCATGGACACAGTCCATGGGGTTGCAAAGAGTCGGACACGACCAACTGACTTTCACTTAAACTCACCATTATTCTTCAGTTCAGTTCAATTGCTCAATTGTGTCCGACTCTTTGTGACCCCGTGGACTGCAGCAAGCCAGGCTTCCCTGTCCATCACCAACTCTCCAAGCCTACTCAAACTCATGTCCATTGAGTCGGTGATGCCATCCAACCATCTCATCCTCTGTCACCCGCTTCTCCTCCCGCCTTCAATCTTTCCCAGCATCAGGGTCTTTTCCAATGAGTCACTTCTTTGCATCAGGTGGTCAAAGTATTGGAGTTTCAGCTTCAACATCAGTCCTAATGAATATTCAGAACTGATTTCCTTTAGGATGCACAGGTTGTATCTCCTTGCAGTCCAAAGGACTCTCAAGAGTCTTCTCCAACACCATTATTCTTAGTGCAGCTCGAATTATCTTTTTGGATTTCAATCTGGATCACTCAATCTTTAAAAAATGTCTTATTTTCCTTAAGGAAAAAATAAAAATCCACAGGTTGGCCAATAAGCCCTGTGAGGCCTGCCCCAGCCTCTCTCCTTACCTCTCCAATCTCCACTGGGCTTTATTTTCCTCCTACTTTTCCGTACTGATCTCAACAAGAACAGATGCTTAAAACTATATTGTACAATAGTTGCTCTCCTCCATATTACTTTGCAAAGAGCTAATTAAGGTACATATTTTAAAGAAACATTCAAAGTAATAAACTTGGTTCACCACATTAAGAACTAAGATCTGGGCATTCATAAACATTTGGAAACATGCAGGATCAAATTTTCTTTCCTTCACTGTGTAAACATGCTCTCAGTTCAGTTCAGTCGTTCAGTCGTGTCGGACTCTTTGCAACCCCATGAATCGCAGCACGCCAGGCCTCCCTGTCCATCACCAACTCCTGGAGTTCACTCAGACTCACGTCCATCGAGTCAGTGATGCCATCCAGCCATCTCATCCTCTGTCGTCCCCTTCTCCTCCTGCCCCCAATCCCTCCCAGCATCAGAGTCTTTTCCAATGAGTCAACTCTTCACATGAGGTGGCCAAAGTACTGGAGTTTCAGCTTCAGCATCATTCCTTCCAAAGAAATCCCAAGGCTGATCTCCTTCAGAATGGACTGGTTGGATCTCCTTGCAGTCCAAGGGACTCTCAAGAGTCTTCTCCAAACATGCTCTACTCACATGGAAACTATACAATAAAGAGGTGCCTTGCGTATTAGAACCCATATTTACCTAACTTTATATGATCACATGAGTCTACTCTGAGTAAATAAGACTTTCAAAGCACTTTGTTTCACAGAATGGTAACAGGGCTTTTTTTTTTTTTTTCCCCCTCCAGCTAAACTTTTCAAACACTCCAGTATTGTATCTTGCTAGTGAACTTGGGTAAACTGCTTTACTTCTGAGTCTTTTTCCTTCAGTGAAACTGGATACCCAGGTTGGTTATAGGAATTTAAAGAGATTATGCAATGGCATAGAAGTGTGGCAAGTGGTTTTGTTCCCCTGTCCACTTTTTTCTCCCCTTCAGTTGCTTTACTAATATGATTCTGAGACAAGGAAAATGCATTGCAACTAATTCCCACTCAGAAACACAGAATATTTTTATGCTAGCAATGATATAAAGATCATTGAGTTCAATATCCTCATTTTACAGATGAGAAATCTAAGGTCCCAAGTGATGCCCCAGGTCACAAAGCTAGTTAGTATGACAGTTGAGACCAAAAAGAATGTCTCCTGAATCCCATGTTAATCCATTTGGTATTAAATCACACTAATTTGGGTAGATTTCTATTCTTTTTCTGTTTGCATATTTCATTTTAAAATTAATGACTGCAAATGTATATCTAAAATTGGGCTATATTCACTTCATAATTTTCAGAAAGTAATCCTAACTATAAATAGATTATGCCAGAGTTCAGGCTTTGAAAGAAAAAGATCTGAGCTTCATTCTTGAATCTGCTATTTATTAGCTGAATAACCTTGGGCAAGTCATTCAATTTCTCAGAGCCTCTGTAACCTCATTTGTTAAATGGGAAATGTTAACACCTATCTCAAATAATTACCGTGATGATTATATATGAGATAAACTCTGAATGCAAAGAGCCAAATTAGAACAGAGTTCAGAACCTACTAAGTCCATAAAAAAGTTAACTTCCTTTCTCTCACTCAGAGTCTGCAGACTCCAATCCCCCAAAAATATAACATCATACTTTGGAGGGTTTCATGTTACAACACCTAAGTCAAGATGTAAGGAATGATAATAGGGTCTTGGGCAGTCATGATTGCTAATAGAATTCAGAATATCAGTTTTAAGTTTGTTTTCAAAGTTAAATAGAAATGCAGGCAGCTTTAAAGTGTCTTTGAAACAAGCTGGCTTTCTTCTCCTCCTATTTCCATTGAAAAAATCACATATAAATTCCTCTTTTCTGATAACGAGAGAAAAAGAGAACTATCAGCAGGAAATTTTTACCTATGATTGATGCTTCCAGTCAGCTTAAAACAGCAAGTATCTCAGATGTAAAAATTCTGACACATCACTTTCTGACAAAACTACATTAAACAGCCACAAGTTCAATCCATTAAGTCAACTCTGTAAAATGACAAAATTAAGTCTTTGATATTAATAATCTTCAAATAGTTCTCATCCTCCCCCAGTTCTCTAAACTGAATCTTTTTTTTTTTTTTTGGTCTCGTTTCCAGGGTGGGATTGCATTTTACCCTGCTTTTGATTGGCAGGATGAATAGACAGTGCACAAGTTTACTTCCTGGGCATCAGATTGTGATGTTAAATTGCACAGTCACAGGGAAGCAGAGCTGGAAGCAGAAAAGAGGTGAGAAATGGAATTGCTTTCCTCCAAGATCCCCAGTGGGTATATAATATTTTAAACTGTATCTTGATTTTCTTCTTTCAGATTCTCAAAATATTTTCCTCTTGTTATTCCAAGGAGCCACATTTTTTTTTAAAGGCTAATGATGAATATATATCAGGGCCTATTTTATGGCCAAGAAAACTGAAGCAAAGTGGTAAAGCAAATATATCTGTATCACACAACTTGTTAATAGCATTGCTACAAATCATTATTCTGATTCCCAGCCCAGAAATATTCTGGTTTTGACTTAATAGCAAAATGGGTAAGCCCAAAGGGGAAAAAATAACTAGTCCTCAAGTATGAATTATAGGCACTCTACAATTATTGATTTATACCAATATGGACTCTAACCAGCCCCAATAAATGAAATATTTTCTTAAACTCAGCTGTACATCTTGAAGCCATTGAAAGTGTGTGTTTGTGTGTAAATTCAAGTTGTGTAGATGAATGGAGAGATAGATATATAATACATGTGTCTGAATATCTGTGTTTAGTGGGTATTTGACTTAGAAAAGGGTAATAGTAACAATGATTATTCAAGAAGCCAAGTTTCAGAATTATTTCAAATCTAGAGCCAATAAGATTTGCTGTACTTGGTGAAGATTCAGATGTAAGGCATGAGAGAGGAGGTGACTAATTTTTCTGTCCTAAGAAACTAAGAGATGTGAGTTTCTACTTGCAGAGATAAATTGATTATAGAAGGAAGACGTATATCAGGAGATGGATGTGAATCCAGGGTCCACCTCCAGACATTTTAAGTCTGTTCATTAGACATCCAGGTGGGGATATAAATAGACAATGATACATATGAGTCTAGAATTCAGAGGAAAGGTTGAGTTAGAATACACAAAGTACTTAAATTATTTATCACCATGATATTGGATGTGATCAACCATGCAGTGAGTGAAAATAGAGAGGAAGAAAGTTGGAGCTTGTAATATTCCCTTGCTCAGAAGTCCCGAAGTTAAAGATATCAGTAAGAGACTTTAAAGATGAGTAAACTGAGAGGATCACTATTAGCAGTATTAAGAGATCAAGTAAAGAAGTATTTCAAGAAAAAATGTCATCAGCTGTGCTCATTGCTGCTCACAGGAAAAGTAAGATGAGGACTGAGATTTGATCAAATTTGGCAAAGGTAATGCCATCGATGCCTTATTAAGACCACGTGGCAGAGAGCTGTCAAAGTAAATTTCTTTTTTTAACTTTACAATATTGTATTGGTTTTGCCATATATCGAAATAAATCCACCACAGGTATACATGTGTTCCCCATCCTGAACCCTTCTCTCTCCTCCCTCCCCATACCATCCCTCTGGGTCATCCCATTGCACCAGCCCCAAGCATCCAGTATCGTGCATCGAACATGGACTGGCAACTCGTGGAAATGGCAACCCACTCCAGTGTTCTTGCCTGGAGAATCCCAGGGATGGGGGAGCCTGGTGGGCTGCCATCTATGGGGTTGCACAGAGTCAGACACGATTGAGGTGACTTAGCAGCAGCAGCAGCAATGCCATTCTCCCAAATCATCCCACTCTCTCCCTCTCCCACAGAGTCCAAAAGACTGTTCTATACATCAGTGTCTCTTTTGCTGTCTCATATACAGGGTTATTGTTACCATCTTTCTAAATTCCATATA